>NW_024425563.1:8462175-8577225 GCF_017311325.1 Ursus maritimus | reverse complement strand
TATATATATATATATATATAGCACATTGTAATAAATTCCATACAAATAATGCACACATGTTTTGCAAACAAACAATGGTACACCTTGCTTCCTGGGAGATTCATTGGAGATTTGACAGAGGAAATAACATTTGATCTGAAACATAAAGGAAAGGTCAAAGATCTCAATTTGAGCAAGGGGGTAGGTTGTTTAAACAGGCAACAGGAACAGCATATTCCAGGTGTGAAACGGCATAATGTCTGCAGGGAACTTCAGCGGTGTCTGGAGCGTATGAATGGAACTGAAAAGGAGCAGAAATTTCTTACAGTAATTAAAATTGGAAATTCTTGTGTGACTTTTTAGAGAACCTTGATTATATTCTGTGGTTAGCTGTTAGAAGAATATAAGTAAAATAATTATATGATCAAATCTGCATTTCAGAAATGTGACTTTCTGGTAATGTTTAACTCTTGGTGTCAGTGTTTTAAAGGTATATGCGTTATCTACACATGAGATTAAAGTTAGGGTAAGATGAAATATTTTTAAAAGAGCATTTACAAAGTCAGATATACCTATTTATCCATGATGCTCAAATATATTTAATTTGGATGAAGCCTTTTAAGAATGAGCATTTTTTTTAACACAAATAATGAACTGTACTCATTCTTCCATGCTGATTAAATTTATCAGTCTTCGTATTACCACCTTAAAGTAAAGTATACTGATTTATTTTCATTCATAATCATGTTTCTAAAGACCAGAACCCGTGCATGATCTACAGATTTTTTTTCATACTTGTGAATTCACTTACACTGTATGGCTGATCAGATATAAAAATCAAACCACAATTGTGTATCTAATAAACTCTCATCATTTTGGATTTTCTAATAAGTCCTATAGACATGTTTCACAACTCTGTGTAATGAAAGCATATCACCACTACCTAAACTGATATCTGTGTAGAAACCTTAACTAAGAATTTAGTGTATCTGTTGTTCATCTGTGAATCATCGATCTTTACGTGATATGAATCAAATATTTTTGTGCAGAAGCTACAACACAGAAATGACAAACTATCAAAGGGTTTTAGTTACTTGGTTTGAAGTGGTTGAGAAAGTATAATTTGTAAGACCCTACAAATGTAAAAAGGTTTGCTTGGATAAGTTTAACATTATTCTCAGCTATCCAGTCACTGACAAATTGGTTTGTCGGTATCACAAGTAATTGCAAGCCAAGATAGCTCTTTCCTTAAATACCATCATAAAACTGGGAAGTATTTCCAGGATAATTTCAATTAATATAAAATATTCAATATACAGACCTTTCATACTAATGATGTTGATGGATACTTACCAGTTTTTATATCCAGACCATTTTTCTCATTTATGATCATGTTTTTAGGAAACAAATTTGTTTATTAAGTCACAGGAATATGGAATAAAATGCCCCCGGCTCAGAGGAGAGAAAAGTTTGTAGAAGTTTATAATTACAGAAATATTATCCAAGTGACAAACCATATTGTGAATGCTTCTGTTCCTGTCAAGATTTTATTTTTCATTTACATTATAGCTATTTTAAATTACTACAACTACTTACCTTTATTAAGATATATGTTGAATGACAGCAACTTTTATTGTATGCAATGTCCCATCACAGGAAATAGAGATTTAAAATCCTGAAAGAGTTTAGGGGCACGTGGGTGGCTCAGTCTGTTAAGCATTTAACTCTTGATTTCCACTCAGGTCATGATCTCAGGATCCTGAGATCCAGCCGCATTGGGCTTCCCGCTCAATAGGGAGTCTGCTTCTCTCCTTCTTCCTCTCCCTCTGGTCCTTCTGCTCCATCACTCTCTCTGACTCTCTAAAATAAATAAATAAATCTAAAAAACCCCCCACCAAAATCCTGAAATAGTTCAAAATCTAGTAAACAAGATATAAAATCATAATATGCATTAAGTATTATAAGCATGCATTTAAAAGAGGCAACTAAATTTTAAGAGGGGAGTCTAAATATTTATGATTTAAAAAAATTTGGTTTTGTTAAGGTGTAAGTAAAACAATGTATAAGCATATAGATGAGTTGGAAGGAGGAAGGATAATGCCATTAGTGGGACAGAATGCCCAAATTCCAAGATGACGGTACTCAGACAATTTTGGTATAGCAGCATGAATCTCCTGGGCAATTAGAGGGCTGATCGGGCAGAATTTTGCATTTTACATAAAGAGAGTTGGATTATCACTTAAAAGCACTGGAAAACCATTAAACATTTTTTAGAAGTAACATCGATTTGTTAGCAGAGAAGTGGCAAGAAGGGGACAGATTCACAAGGTAGTGAGCAGATAAGTTCTAAAGGATTTGGTGACTAATTAGATAGATGTAGGTAAACAAGAGCAGAACTGATGAGGGCTCTGACTCAAGATCTGGATAACTTGAATAATATTGTAGTAACCGTGATATAAAATACAGAAGAAGAAACAGATATGTGGGGTGATGAATTCAGTTTAAGACATGAAGTATTTGAAGGGCCACTTGGATACTCCAACTCAGATTTGCATCAAGTAAAAGTAGGATGATGTGGATTCTTCTGACATTTTTGTATATGGGATAAAGATAAGTAAACTTGTTGAGGGTGTTTTTTTTTTTTTTTTTTTTTTTTTATCTTGGGTAATATTGTTAAGCCAGTGTATCCTTTGAGCACCTGTTTGTATACATTATACTGTTAGGCATATATAAGGTATTTCTGTCTGTTTACCACTGTAGACTTGGGGCCAAGTGCAGTGCCTGGCACATAATAGGAACTCAACACCAATGTATTGAATTTCTGGGGATCTACTCAGCCTTTTTCCCTGAGAGAGATGTTTCTGAGTGTCTTCGCACGAGTTCTCTTGTTCAAAGCCTGCTTTAAAAGAAGAGAGCTGACACATCCTTCCCTGTTCTCTGTTATAATGAATACTGGCATCTTCATGGGAGCATCTGCTATCCATCCTATTAGAACCTTGTCCTCCATTTGAAGAGGTTATTTCTGCCTCACACAAAATTGAAACCTCTTCCTGTGTATCTATTCGTTCAAGAATTCCCTTTCGTATATGTTATTGTGTAGATTTGATCCCAGCAGAACCTTACAGGATTTATCTAATGAGTCTTTATTCTTTTTTCATCAAGAAAAACTCTAATGCCACTTCCATTTTTTTAATGAGTTATTTGCTTTGACCTCTCTCCAAAGTGAAAGGAGAGTACAGGAAGAGTTTGTATTATAACTCTTAATCAGGGACTTGGATTGGCTCCATATATACAACCAAAGCATGTACTATGAATGGATTTTTTTGCTGTTAAATCAACAACCAGAATCATATCCAGCGTTTTGTCCCCTTAAAGCAAAGAGCATCTTTGGCAACCCCTTGCCTGCCTTTTTATGCACCAGAAATGTTCCATCTCTTGGTAGTAAAGGTTTGTCAATATTCTACTCTAGGCATGTGTGAACACCCATTTATAGCTGGTCTATTAAATGTTCCATCTATATTCCTATGTAGCTTGGTGTTTATGTGAAACCATATATCATTGCTTAAAATTTAATCTTAAGATTATCTGCAGAGCTCATTTAGAAAAAGAAAAAAGTAATTTGTCTTGTAGCTATTATTATGAATAATGTGCAGTACAAAATAAGAAAAACTTTTCATAAGCTAATAGTTGTTCTGCTTCTGATCTGTTAATAATTAGTCAATCCATCATCAATGGCAAAAACAATCCAGCATCTCTCCATGTATTCAGATGGGTGTAGACAGGTATAAACTTAGCAATTGAAAATGCCTTCTATGAATGCAATTATACTGGAAATCTTTGGTTATAATAGTCTTTTTACACAGTATTTACTGTCCACTTTACTTTCGTCTGTGTCCACCCCTCACTCAGTAGGTTGAATGACATTTCAAGTTTGGGAGCTAATGGTATAGTTAACAAGTACCTTCAAGTCATTACTCAGTTTCAGCAAATTTTGAAGCACAGATACCTGTAATTGTGGCGAATATATGTCAGCTAACTGAAGTAAGCATGAAAATATGTCTTTAGGAAAGAAGAGCCACCCACTGTCTGCCTTAGGTATATGTATTAATGGCTCTCTACAACCATCTTTACATGAACCCAGAGGCTTATAGCCACGGAAACTTTTCTCCTGAGATTTCACATCACCTGGGGTTGGATTCAAGTCTGCTCCACATGCATCTCATCTTGAGACCAGTGGATTTCAGGGTGTGCTCTTTTCATGGTGGTGGCAGACCCACAATACCCTATGCCAGATCACACAAGCGCAATCGTTGACATGAAAACGAGGGGAGGGAGAAGGAGAGCCAGAAGAACTCAACTCACACTGTAGAACTGTCCCCTGGGGGGGGGGGGTCACATCTGCAAGAACCAAGAAAGCTGAGTGGTGTCTCAGTGGATGGTGGTGGCAAGAGCCAGGAGGGAGAGGACCGAGTTTTAGGTCTTAAAAGTTAGAAAGTGATGGACAGCTGCCAAACTCAGCATAAAAAAATGAAAAAGGGGAAAAACAGTAACTTAACAGTCATTTCCTTAAACTTTAAGATTCTGAAACCTGTCTATGAAACTGGAGAAAAAAATAATATAGTACCCATTATTAATTACTTAGAAGGTGTGACATACGCTTTAGTGTGCTATTTTATTGTCTTAATGAATTTGAAGGTTTTGTTGTTGCCTTTTTAAACTCTTAATTACTTGACAGATTTCTCTGTCCAAAGTTTTTATTAATCTCTCTTGTCTCCTATGATTGGGAAAGATCTACTACCTTATGAAAACTCCCTTATTATTCCAGCATACGAGTTTTTAGATTACATCTTGCCATGGAGTTTTTACATATGGCTATTTCATCATTTCGACTAAATTCTAGCTTTCTCTAGGGTAGGGGATGGCTTATATCTTCACTGGTGTCCAGAAGAATGGTTGGAAGTTAGGTGTTAGAAGAAAGTTTTGTTGAGGAGTATCAGCATCAATGTTTAGTTAAGAAATATTTTTACAGTAACATATATGCGGAATGCTTAGTGTGAGCAACACTGAACAAAATACAGTCATTAACTGTTTTGTATATTAGAAATCACTTGATGTTTGAAAACACACTCTTTTAATTCTGTGCCTCTCCAGAAGTAAGTAATTTTCTCTCTCTCTCTCTTTCTCTCTCTCTATATATCTATAAAATCTGTGTGTGTGTGTGTGTGTGTGTGTGTGTGTGTGTGTGGCCTTAATGATAGAATCAGACATCCTGCTTTGGAAAGGTAGGAGTTTGTGGGATTTCTAAATTGGACATCTCAACTGGAAGGACAGTGGAAGAGGCTTACACTGTACCCCTGCCCCTCCCGCCTTTTCTTATTTTCTGTTCTTCAGCAAAATTGTCTTAGCTTTTCCAAATCATTCAGTTGTACAAGATTGAATTTATAAAAGTAAGATGCATCCTGAAACTCAAGATAAAGCAAAATGCAGGTAGAAAATGAAAATCTGTTCTGTAAATCTCTCCACAACTAGAGAGATACATATTGACTTTTTTGGTAGCAGAGGTTTACGTGACAGGTGTTTATGCCTGAACTATTCCACAGATAAATGGAAGATTTTATTCTCAAGTGAGCTTGGCATGCTTATGTTGGAAAAGCATAATTGAAAGAAAGCTTGTTAGATTTCAAATTTTAGTAAGTTAGGGAACAAAAGAGGATTTTTTGTAACTATTTCTCAAATCTTGAAAGTCATTTGTGTCAGTTGTCATTATTTAAAAGGACTGAGTTGACAAAGCAGGCCCAATACAGGCTGCTTATTTATTTTCACACTAGCCTGCTGCTGCCTCAGGTAAGTAGAGACTATAGTTAGGTTTGCTCCAAACACAGCTAAGAAAGACATATTAAAGACATCATTCCTTCTTAAATGTGCTTTTTAAAAAAATAACAATAATTTTATTCTTTACTGTAAGATATAGTTACATGTGATAAGGAATGATTCTGAAATAAGTGTAACATTTGGTCTAACAGGTTTTTAGAATTGGAGGTGAAATTTAAGGCTGTTTAGTCTATCAACGCTCTTCTTTTTAGATAAGAGAACGTTGGAAGTCCAGAAAGCTTGCAAGGTTAGTTTTTCTCAGTTTGAACTTTATTCTCTTCCATTTGTTGTGGATTTTAACTTAGTTTTGTTCTTCATAATGAGGGGACACCATCAACTTTTGGCTAAAATCGTGCCTTCCATAGTTTTTGCTCTGTTCAGTGCTTCAGGCTGACTCCCTTCTGCCGCTTTAAGAATTTCAAATGAAACCTAAGGCTTGATAAGAAAATTTGGTATTTTCAGAATCATTTTGATTTCTTTCTGTAAGAAAGTAATTTCTTCATACTCCTAATCTCATTACCTGAGATGCTTGCCAGGGAAAAAGTGAATCTTACTAGGCAATTATTTGACTTAGCTGTTCCAAGGAGACTGATTGGCATGCCAACATGCATATTACTGACAAACTCTGCAGGAATTTCTCATATGAACTCTTGTTTAAAAAATACTGATCAAGTTCAGCCTTATTTCAAAACTAAGGCAATTAGGATCCCATAGCCAAATGGGATTTGTTTTTAAACAAATCTAATTGTGGTTTTATTACTGTATCTGGAATTGCCCCGCCATTATATGACTTCTTTTTCCTTCTTTTTTCTTCTGATCAACCCTGGCAAAAATCACATGGATCATATGGAACCTGACTTTTCCCTTTCTCAACTGTTCTCTTCCACACATCTTTGACTTATATTAACACTTAGTGTCTTTAGTTTTTGTTTTCTCACATCTATTATGCTTTCAAACTCAGGAATCTTCATATTCTTTGCCAGGATTCCCAGAAAGATGGTATAATATTCTACCTCTGCTAGTAAGTCATAAAATTTTTATAATGGAGTTGATTTTTCTCTAACATTTGTAATCACTTTTAGTTTCTTCATTAGAAGAATGCAATTATAACACTGACTGAAAACTCCCAAAATACATGTGTATAACTAAAGGATGTTTCTCAAATGTCATCTGTATGTAATGTCAAATGTGGACATGAAAAATGACATAGAGGAGTTATTGATATTATTTTAAGAGCTTTTTAGGTCAGATTTTGAAATGGAAGAAGTTTCTATAGTAAATATGGATTTTCTCCTATCTAATTCAAACATGAGAGAAGTTACAAATTGCCAGATTTTCCCTAAATTTGCTTTGTTATATAAGTATTTTAAATTTCCCCCTATAATAAAGGGTATGTTTTGCTTCAAAAAAACAGGGCACCAGACAAGTGTACAAACTCCTTTCTAGGAGATACTGGTGCTCTAGAACGCAGCAGATGGAGAGTGTGAAGATCGTGCTTGCGCTCTGAGGTCTCTAGAGAGGATTACAGTCAGCCCTTAGATGTGTCTTTAATTAGAAGTCTGCCCTCAGGCCACAGCAATGAAGATGAGTTAATAGGCCTTTTTCATAGTTAAGACTGGGTACCTTACTCTGTTGCCTCGTATTGTGCCCTGGGGGTGGTATCCAGTGAAGAACTTTCTCTGTTGATTACAACCCTGTGGGACATGGCTCCATTGGCCAGAGATGGTCTAGCGGTGTCCCCTGGTGGCAGCCACAAAGGACTTTGGGCAAAGGTAGAAGCTCCCTTCCAGGAGATACCAGTGAGCGGGAGTGAGGGAATGTGCAAAGATGGTGCTCACCAGCCTTCATTATCAGAGAATAGTCGAATAGCCCCTTGATGTATGTTAAATTAGATGCCTATATTTCAGACCAGCACTTTATGTGAGAGGCTTAAAGTCTGGGCACCCTTCAATAGGCTGCCTCTGCTCTGGGCCTAGGGAGAATGAGTCTGAGCATGCAAGCCCTTAAGAACCATTTCTCTCTTCATTGTTGGTCTTGTGAGTCTATGGACATAAACCTTATTGGTTTTCAAAGCTGGATATTTTGGGGACTTGTCTCTCATGTGCAGGCCTTAAAAGTTGGGGTACCTAAGGTGGGATTCACACCCTTCACTCCTCAGGGAGAAGCTCAGGTTTTGAGTTTCCTTCTGATTGTGGGTCACTACACCAGAGGTAGGGCTTATGGTGAGATTGTTTCTCAGCCTTTCCTCCTTCAGAGTGTGTGTGTGTGTGTGTGTGTGTGTGTGTGTGTGTTTGTTTTCTTGTTTGGCCAATCTAGGAATTGCTCAGCTGGTTTTGGTTCGTTCCTTCCTTTTCTGAGGAAATTATTCCATATGTAGTTGTAGATTTGTGTGTCCATGGAAGGGGGTGAGTTCAGGATCTTCCTGCATTGCCATCTTTAACTGGAACCAGTCATTGCTTCCATAAAACAATCAAGTTTGTCAGTCTCAAACAATGCCAGTCCTTTGAATCAAGTGGGATTATCTTCACTCTTTCAAATAGCCCCATCATATGTATAATGCATAATGATCATGAAAAAGTAAAAACCTGTATATATATGTGGAAAATTTGATTCAAATTATTTTTTGTTTATACAACTCTAATGAAACAAGTATGGCTTAAGAAAACTAATAAACTTGGCTAAGTCTGTTATTGAATAACAGATATTGACTAAATATTTGACTCGCTTCAATAAAGAAAAAATTATGAAAATATGAGCACAGATACCTGCAAAGAAATCCAGAGAGAGCAGTTGCATTGTTTCAGCTACACCAATGACCAAAACGTGAAGCTAACCCTGATAAAATAGAATCTATTTAGTAACCAATCGGTACAAGGGTCAGTTTGTTGACGCTTCACTGGTATCTTCAGTTTATAGGCACAGTGGTTTTTGGCTCAGTTTGGTTATAACTGTCATGAAAATCTATTTAATAACTTTGATTCTGCCTTTTCTAACTATATATGTGGTATGTATCATGTAAAATATCTTAAGAAGCCAAATAAGGTGTATCTTATTGCATTTAGACTGCTGTAACAGACATAACATAGACTGGGTTGCTTATAAACAAACATTTATTTTTCACAGTTCTGGATGCTGAAAGTCTAATTTCAGGATGCCAGTATGGTCAGGTTCTTGTGAGGGCCCAGTTTTGGTTTATGGACTGCCAATTTCTTAACAGGCCAGAGAACAGTGAAAGGAAGCAGACTTTCTCATGACTGTTGTCAAGTCATGACTCTTAGAAGGTCACTAATCCCATTTAAGAAGTCTCCACCCTCGATGATGATCTTATCTAATCCTAATTACTTCCCAAGGCTCTGTCTCCTAATGCCATTACGTTGGGTGGTGGGTTTAACATATGAATTTAGGGAAAACACAGACATTCAGTCCATAACAAGGAGTTTGGCTAATCAGTTTTTATTAAAATAGTGTTGGGAAACTGAGTTAAACTATAAATTAGTTTTCATGATCATGATTTGAAATATATTCCTGGCTGGGGGACGGGGGAGGTCCCGGCAGAGGAAGAGACAGGTATAGCTGCAATTAATTCAAAATTCCATTCATTCAGTACACACTTATTAAATGCCTAGAATTTTCAAGACATTATTTGGGAAACAGAGCTGGTTAAAATGATGTTTCTGCCCTGTCTGCTTATGATTCTCACTCATATTGGTTCATTTTAATTTCCACTTTTATTGCTTTTCTTAATGATGCTTTGATACTTTTGAAGACAAGCAGATTTTCCAATGACTATCTAATGTGTACCAATAACAGCTTTATTCTCTGTTATGTCTTTGTGGAGAGACAAAGGTTTATTCTTTCCTTGACATTTATGGCATCCCATGTACATGTGCTCCATGAAAGGTTACCTAAATCAAATTTATTCCAAATAGGCAATATTTAACATTAAAAATGTCAAAGGAACGGTAAGATTCTTTATAGGGCAGCATTGAGTTGATTGACTGAATTATAACTAGGGAATGATGAATTGTGCATTCCCTTTTCATTTCAAATATTGGCTAATATGTTGATTCTAACACTCATTCCATCGTTCAGTACAATTCTTGACATACACCTACCTCTTGATTTTGATCCTAATATTTAATTGGATCAAAATATTTTTTCAAAGTCATTTATAACTTTGTTGTTATAATTTGTCAATTTATGTTAATATAAGCTCTAAGATATTCCATTGTTAAGGTGATTATGTACAGTTAGGCACAGATACAAAGTAATTACCTACCTTTAAAAAAGCCATCCAAAATTTTTATTGGAGAAATTGTGACTGAGAGATAGAACTAGTAAGATGTCTTTGGAATTGAACACAAGAGTCTAAAATTAAGAGCTCAGGATGTCTTGTAACTTAATATTGGATATTCATATGACCCAAAGGAGAAAGAATATACATTAATAGTCAGGGTTCATATACTTTCTATAATTTGTTACATGTTTAACTCTATACTTGTTGTCAGCCAGGACATATAAAGAAACATAAAAGGTACATAGGTCTCATATGTAAGAAAGAACTGTAACTCAAGTTAAAATTTTTTGATGACATTAAAATCTGCCACTTCTCACTTGGAGTTTGAGGTAAGGAAGTGGGAATTATTTTCAATAACATAAAATTTTCAAGGACATAAAATTAAATCCAGTGAAGGCTTTTTAAAAAATTTAATACAGGTATAGAACTTTCCGATTAAACTCATTCTTTCAACTTCTGATCCCCCTTTCTATAAACTAGTCTTATTGTTGAGTAGCCTTTAGTTACCCTTAGCCATCTACCTCTTCTCAAGAAATTCTTAAAAACATGAAGCTGAATTTGTTTTCATTTTTCAGTCACAACTGGAATCTGGTTTCTGTCTTTGCCCTTTAATGGAAATTTTCAAAAGTAAATACCGCCATGTTTATACCCAAATCCAGTGGAAATTATTTAGTTCCTACCTGGTTGATGTTCTCTGTTCCCTTGTTTTCCATGATACCTTGCTGTGTTCTTCCCATGCTACTCTGATCATTTCTCCTAGGTCTACACATATATATTTTCTCCCTTAAATGTTGATGCTGTGGTTTCCAACCTAACTCACCACTCTTTTAACTTTATGCATTGTCTTAGGTTCAGTCCTTTCAGTCTCATAATTTCAACAATCAGATGATATGATAAAGGGATCAGTCCAGCAACAGGATATAACTTATGTAAATATTTATGTACCCAACATAGAAGCACTTAAATATAAAAAGTAAATATTCACTGACCTAAAGGGAAAAATAGCAGTACAGTAATATTAGGGAGTTTTAATAGTAAGGAAACATGAGCCTTAAATGACACATTGACCAAATGGACTTAACACATATGTACAGAATATTTCATCCAAAAGGAACAGAATACAGATTTCTTCAAGTGCACATGGAACATGCTCCACGATAGATCATGTGTTAGCCCACAAAACAAGTCTTAATACTTTTAAGAAGACTGAAATCATATCAAGCCTCTTCTCTGACCATAGTGTTATGAAGCTGGAAATGAATTACAAGAAGAAAACTGTAAAAATCACAAATATGTGGGATTAAGAAATATGCTACTAAACAACCAACAGATCAAAGAAATAATCAAAGGAGAAATCAGAATACCTTGCAACAAATGAAAACGAAAATACAAACCAAAACTTAGGGAAGTTTGCAGTGTTAAATGACTACTTCAAGAAACAAGAAAAATCTCAAATAAGCTAACTTTACACCTCAAGGAACTAGAAAATGAAGAACAAACAAAGCCCAAAGTTGGTAGAAAGAAGGAATAAAGATCTAAGTGGAAATAAATGAGGAAAAAAAAAAAACTAAAAAGGCAATAGAAACCTAAGAACTAGTTTTTTGAAAAGGTTAAAAAATTGGCAAACCCTTATCTAGACCCACCAAGAAATAGAGGACTCAAAGTCAGAAATGAAAGAGATATTATAGTTGATACCACAAAAATACAAAGGATCTCATAAAACTACTATGAACAATTATATGCCAACAAATTTGATAACCTAGAAGAAATGGATTAATTCCAAAAGCATGCAGTCTACCAAGACTGAATCAGGAAGGAGTAGAAAATCTAAACGGACCAATTAGTAAGGATATTGAATCAGAAATCAAAAACCTGACAACGAACAAAAGTCCAATACCACACAGCTTTACTGGGGAATTCTACCAAACATTTAAATAAGAATACCAGTCTTCTTCAAACTTTTCTAAAAAACTGAAGGGGAAGGTAGGTTCCCAAAGTCATTTTACAAGGTCATTACTCTGATACCAAAACCAGGCAGGGATGCCACAAGAAAATTACAGGCTAATATGCCTGATGCATACTGATGCAAAATTTCTCGACAAAATTTTAGCAAACCAAATTCAATGATACATTAAAAGAAATATATACCATGATCAAGTGGGATTTACTCCAGAGTTGCAAGGATGTTTCAACATCCACAAATCAGTGTCTTACATTAGATTAACAAAATGAAGGATAAAAATCATATGATCATCTCGGTAGATGCAGAAAAAGCATTTGTTAAAATTCAGTGACTGTGTATGATAAAAACCCTCAACAAAGTGAGTACAGAGGAAATGTACTTCAACTTAGTAAAGGCTGTATAGAGGACAAGCCCACAGCTAACATCATACTCAATGGTGAAAGATGAGAAACAAGACAAGGATGCCCACTTGCACCACTTTTATTCAACATAGTAGTGGAAGTCCAGAGTTATAAGGCAAGAAAAAGAAGTAAAAGTCATCTAAATCAGAAAGAAGTAAAACTGTCACTATTTGCAGATAACATATTATGTATAGAAAACCCTAAAGGCCCAACCAAAAAAACCCCAAAAAACAAAAAAACAAAAACCTGTTAGAACTAATCAAATTCAGTAAAGTTGCAGGACGCAAATTCAATATACAAATCTTAGTTGTGTTTCTATATACTAATACTGAAATATCAGAGGAATTAAGAGAACAATCTCATTTATAATTACATCAAAAAGAATAAAACACCTAGGAATAATTAACCAAGGAGGTAAAAGGCTTGTACACTGAAGAATATAAGAACTTGATGGAAGAAAATGAGGCAGACACTAATGAGTGAAAAGATGCTCCATGCTCATGGTTGGAAGAATACTGTTAACATGTCCTTAACTACCTAAAACAATGTATGGATTCAGTACAGTCCCTATCAAAATTCCAATGGCAGTTGTCATAGAAATAGAACAAACAATTGTAAAATTTGTATGGAGTTTAAAAAGACCCCAAATAGCCAAAGAAATCTCGAGAAAGAAGAACAAAGCAAGGCATCACACTCCCTGATTTAAAACTATATTACAGAGCTATAGTAACTAAAACAGTGTGGTATTGACATAAAAACAGACACATAGATCACTGGAACAAACTAGAGAACCCAGAAGTAAATCCACACATTTATGGTTAACTAATCTGTGAGAAAGCATCCAAAAATATACCATGGGGAAAGGACACTCTCTTCATTAAATGGTTGGAAAAACTGGACCCCCACCCCCATACATAACAACTAACTTGAAATGTGTTAAAGACTTGGATGTAAGACCTGAAACCATAAAGCTCCGTGAAGAAAACCTAGGAGGTAAGCTCTTTGGCATTGATCTTGGCAATGAAATTCTTTTGGATTTGACACCAAAAGTGAAGTCAACAGAAGCAAAATAAATGAGTGGGACTATATCAAGCAAAAAAGCTTCAGCAAAGCAAAGCAAACAATCAATGAAAAGACAATTTACTGAATGGGAAAAAATACTTGCAAATCATATCTGATAAGGGATTAGTATTCAAAATATATAAATAACTCAATAGGAAAAAAAATCTTTTTAAAAGAGTGAGCAGAGGATCTGAGTAGACATTTTTCCAAAGAAGACATACAGATGGCCAACAGGTATGTAAAAAGGTGTTCAGCATCACTGATCATCAGATAAATGCAAATCACAACCCCAGTGACGCCTCACACCTGCTAGAAGGGCTGTTATCAAAAAGATAAGAGAGAAGTGTTGGCGAGCATGTGGAGAAATGGAAGCCCTGGTGCACTGTTGGTGGGAAAGTAAACTGGTGCAACCACTATGGAAAATAGTATGAGGGCTCCTCAAAAAATGAAAATAGAATATATGATCCAGTAATCTCACTTCTGGGTATTTGTCCACAGAAAACAAAAACACTAACTCAAAAAAAAAAAAAAAATCTAGACCACCATACCATGCTCACATTATGTAAAATAGCCAATATATGGAAACACCCCAAGTGTCCATCAGTGGATAAATAAACAAACAAATTGTGCATATATAATGGAACATTATTCAGGTGTAAAAAAAAAGGCAATCTTACCATTTGTGGCAACATGGATGGACCTTGAGGCCATTATACAAAGTGAAACAAGTCAAATAAGATAAATACCACATGATTGCATTTATATGTGGAATCTAATAAATACAAAACATAACAAAAACCACAAGGTTGTAGATACCAAGAATAGATTACTGGTTGGCAGAGTATGGGGAATGGGAGGGTTGGGCAAAATGGGTGAAGGGTGTCAAAAGGTACAAACTTCCAATCATAAAATAAGTTCTGTGGATGTAATATACACTATGGCAACTATAGTTAATAATACTGTATTGCATATTTGAAGGATGCTAAGCTACTAAATCTTAAAAGTTCTCATCACAAGAATAAATTTTGTAACTATTCATGGACATTAATTAGACTTATTTTGGTGACTATTTTCCTGTATATACAAATATCAAACCATTTTCCTGTATATACAAATATCAAATCATTGATACTAATATAATACATACCTCAATAAAAAATAAAAACAAAACAATCAGAGGACTTCAACTGTATTTTCTGACCAGCCACCCAGGTCATTAGCTTTATATCTAGTTCCTGCTATGGCCGTAGCTGGAAGTTCCTTATACACCTCAATTTTATAATGCCCCAAACTGAATTTTCCTCCATCCGTAAGACTGATTCCGCCTCTTCTTCTTCTTTTCTTTTCCTTTAATCTCCCTATCCTGTAGGCTAGAAATACAGCCATATTCTGATTTCTCTTTCTCTTCACTGCCTGGTTATCAAGTTAAAGGCCTCCTGGTTTTATCTCTTTTTAAAAAGAAAAAAAGATTTGAGAGAGAGAGTGAGAGTGCAAGTGAGAGCAAGCATGGGGGGGGAGGGAGAGAGAGAGAATCTCAAGCAGGCTCCGAGCGGAGCCCTGTGTGGGGCTTGATGTCAGGACCCTGAGATCAGGACCTGAGTTGAAACCAAGAGTCAAACGCTCAACCAACTGCACCACCCAGGTGCCTCCTAATTTTTCCTCTTAAAATGTTCTTTAATCCAGTCTTTTTCTCTATCTTTGTGATAACCCTAGTTCTGGCTATTATATCCCATGACCACAGTTTATTCCCATCTGTACTTAACTGCTAGCCTTTATTCATCTTCCTATTTTTTTTTTTTTCCAGACTGCTAGTAGTCTAATCTATTTAAACTGCAAAGCTGACCATACTACCTACTTGAAACTTTAAAATATCCCACTCCCCAACTGTTTGGATTTTCCTACACATACTATGCTGCTGCTTCTCAAACTGCTACAAATGGTGATCATTCAGTGATGTTGCTGCCAGAAACAGGCCTGGAATGAGCACCTGGAAGTAGAAGAAAAACAGTTTGTATCTCTTCTACTGTCCCCTACTTCATAAATGCTTGGTTTGTACCCACCCTAAAACTAGACAGTCACATGTCTGGTGGATGCTGACTTTTCAAAGTAGCCAGAGTGACGTCTCCAACCTCCCAGTAGTCCTTCTCCCAACTTGCATTCAGAGATAATACACATGATTGAAAGGAAAATGGGGGTGGAATGGAACAAGTGGACATTTCATTCCAGGAAACCAGGAGCCTCTAAACATAAAATTGTATAAAGTACTCTAAAATTCAAGGACATCAATAATAGGTATAGAGAACTAATTATGCCTAAAACAGGAATGGGTCCTCTACACTCTTACCTCTGAACTGTGTCCTCAAAAATGTTCTTTCAGCATAAGAAACCCAACCAACTGCAGTTCATCCTGCTAACCCCCTTAATCATATTAATGACATCATATTACAGTCATTTAAACTTAGACTGAGTCAAAACAAAACAACCTTCTATTTTGTTCCCAACATCAAATTACTTGTCAGCTCCTTTCCAGTCCCTTACATACATAACCATCTTTCCCCATGGCCACCAATAATTAATTTCTTATTGCCTTTTATTAAAATAAGTGAATTAGCTTCCAAATTCTACTTCTGATCCAGATATCATTCCTTTCAATCCATTCTAAACCTCAGTACTTCTCCATTACAAATACTAAACCTGAAATTACTAGCCAGACAAGGTCCAGTCTGTTTTCTGCCTTTTGATCCTTTTCCATTAAAAAAAAAAAAAAAAAAGGTTTATATAAGAGAAAGGAACCATGGCTTACAAAGTAGCCCTGTGAAATAATAGTGAAAACCAAAAATCCACATAAATGATTAAGGATTCTGCGGGGAAGGGTTTCCCCATACCAACAAGCAGTGCTTCAACACCAGTTGGGTGTCTTATAATTCTGACACCATGTACCTGGAGATAGCATCAGATCCCATAGGTTAAGGGCTCAGTCTTACAAGACTGCCCTCCCACCACTTAACATGCCAGTCACAGGTCCAGGTTGTCACCCAGCCTTCTGTGACCAACTGGTTATAGGTTGGAATTTTCAATGACCCCTCCCTAAAGTTCAGCTAATTTGCTAGAAGAATCCCATAACTCAGATTACTGGTTTAATTTGGAAGGATATAACTCAAAAACAGCCAGATGGAAGAGATGCAGAGGGCAAGGTATGTGGCTGCCCTCTCTCCGCACATTTCCCTATTTACCAATCTGGAAGCTCTCCCAACATTGTCCTTTTGGGTTATTATGGAGGCTTCATTTCTTAGGCATGGTTGGTCAAATCAGTGGTTATTGGTGATTAATCAAGTCTCCAACCCCTCTCTTTCCTAGAGATCAAGGGGGTGAGACTGAAAGTTTCAACCCTCTAATCACATGATTGGTTTCTCTGGTGACCAGCCCCCATCCTTACATGCTTTCCAAAATTCACCTCATTAACATAAACCCAGTTGTAGTGGAAGGGGGCTTGTTATAAATAATAAGACACCCATTTCACTTCTGTGGCTCCGAAGAGATTTCAGTAACTGGGGACAAGAGACCAAATATTATGATAAAAGATGTTCCCATTGGTCTCGCCACACAAGGTATTCCAAGGGTTTGGGGAGCTGATATGAATGATCAAGTATGTATTTCTTATAAATTACAATATCACAATACTGTATATGCTTATCGTGATAGTAGTATATTTACTTAACAGTGCGTTTTTTAGATTTTTGACTTTGGATCATTTTGACAATGTGAAGGTCCTCTGGACTGTTTATACCAGTCATTTACCATTGAGAAAGTAGGAAAGAAAAAGGGTGGGTAAGGGGAGGGGAAGAAGAACGGGAGAAGGAGGGAAGGGGGAAAGGGAGGGCGAAAAGGAGGGGGAGAGAGGGAAAGGGAAGGGCAAAAGAACAGAAGGAACAAGGGAAGGGAAAGAAAAAATAATTTTAATTCATGACAGAAATAAAAAATGACAAACACAGTGCACAGTATAACCCTTTGGACTACTCCTCTGTAATACTGGAAACATCTTAAGAAGTATAAGTTTACCATAGATCATGCTCTAAGAAGCAGTAATAATGAAAAGTGTCATGGTTCTCTGAAATTCAAGTTGAAATACTAGTCACATCAGCTGCATTGCTAATTCTATCACAATGAGGAAGCATCTCAGAGATCACTTAATGGAGTAAAAATTCCGTCTGTAGAGACAGATAAAGATTTGTGTAAAACCAGTCTACAGTTGAAAGGCGCCATATTGCTGGTCCACTGTGAGGGATGGGTAGACCAACTGCTGGACTTTATTAGCTGTGTACATTTAAATATTAATTCTAGAATCTACTTGCTGTGGTGCACCCAGGAGTAAAACTTCCAAGATCAAAAATTTTTGTCTAGTCAGCTCCACTTAATGTAAACATATGGCCGTTCTGCTCCCCCAACTGCAACTCCCCACCAAATGCCACTCAACTCATCTTTGAAATTATTCTTTTAAACCATTCCAGACTACTCTGGCCTGAAGTACTTTATCAGCACTCTTTAGACTTTGTCTTAAGTGTTCATTTGATAATGACCCATAACTTTTCTATTGTATGCTACTACTCAGTTTTTCTTTTAAGCTATTTGTATGTTTCTTATGCATATGTTCACACATTTATCAATCTGTCTTCTTTCCATGTCTGACTATTACTCCCCCACCCTCATGAAACTTCTAAGGGGTAAGAAGTAACATTGAAGGAGGGGGAAGGGCACAGAGAAGGAAATCACAAGCAAGCCTAGACTTGTCCCTGAGGTCCACTCACAGCATTGCAGGCATGAATTAGGGAGGGAAGATGTAGTAACAGTGCCTCTTACCTCAGGATGACAAGGTGGTGGAATGATTTACCTTTCCATTTATTTTTCAAACCTCTATCAGACTTTTCCCAACTTTTTTCACAAGCTAATCGAGAGGACATAAACACCTAGATCAATGATATGTCCAATATATCCTAATATCAGAGGTCACTTGGAATGGAGAAGTTTTTTTTGCCCCTACCCAAGATGGGGTAGGGGCATAAAAAGCTTTCATCTGGCTCCTTAGAGCCTTTAGAAGTTTCAAATTCATACTGATAGCAAGACCTGAAAGGAGCTTCTTGCTCACAGGGTAATGACTCTGTCTAATGAAGATCTTTCTGAAGGTCAGAAAGAAAGGTCAGAAAGTCTACCCTGGATCACCTTCAAGTGATCCACCTACTCATAATTGAGTAGGAAATAAAGATCTGTTCACCTCAACACTTGGAAAGTAAGTATATCTCAACCTAAAAGGATAATTAAAATAGATGCCTTTGGTGCTTCAGCAGTGCCTATACTAAGTTTTAATATGCATTTCTAAAAATTTCCTTCTTACTCTCTCATTGGTCGTTGTAATTATTTTAGTCATCCAAAGACATTAACTGAGTACTTAAGTAAATTAGGTATTGTTTTAAGTGGGTGTTCAATAAACACTTCTTAAGTAAAAATATTTAGATCCTCAAAAATAGAAAGCCTGTGGGGCACCAGGTGGCTCAGTCAGTTAAGTGTCTGATTCTTGATTTCGGCTCAGGTTGTGATCTCAGGATTATGAAATTAAGCCCCAAGTTGAGCTCCACACTGAGCATGGAGCCTGCTTAGGATTCTCTCTCCCCCTCTGCCTCCGCCCCTCCTCTCACACTCACATGCTTACATGCTCTCTCTCAAAAAAAAAAAAAAAAAAAAGAAAAAAAAAAAAAAAAAAAAAAGAAAACCTATAATATGTATAGCATATTATGCTTTCTTCATGTCTTTCCTAGTTCTGCCATGTACTAGCTGTGTGAAATGAACAAGGTAGATCATCATACAGTTCATCATATACATGCACAAGGCAGACCATGATGTATATAAACATGTTTTAGAATCTTTTATTTTTTCATCTCAATCTAATCTCTTATGTCATTTTACTCCTTCTTAGAGACTATCTTCTTTAATCCTACTGAGGGCAACCAACACTTTAGAATAATTATCTCTGACTCCCATGTTCAATGATTTGTAGATATATATACTCTTCTTAAACTCTAAGATGTTCTTTCCTCCTCATTAAAAACATGTACTTAATCTCATTTTTTCTTTTCAACCCAAAATGTGTGGGCAAGTACACAGACTTGGTGTTTGGTAATAGGGTGAATCAGTTTATACTTCACCATGTTAGATGCATTTGAAGGTTGAGGGAAACCCATTCTAGGTATATGGGTAGGCTAATGTGCATAGCTCTTATTTCAAAACTAATACCTAAAGGCAATCATTTAGTGCAACTCTGAATAACTGAAGTGAGTTCTTTTTGTTTTGCTCATTTTCTCCATACATATAAAAATTGAAAATCTTGATTTCAGCTCAGGTCATGATCCCACAGTCCTGGGATCGAGCCTCACAACGGGCTCCACACTCAGTGGGGAGTCTACTTGAAAATTCTCTCTCTCCCTCCTTCTGCCTCTCCCCCGACTCATGCTCTTTCAAATAAAAAAATCATTAAAAAAATTGGAAATACCTTATATCCAGAAAATACGATTTGGAGCAGTGATCTGATTATAAAGCTTTACTGTAGAGAATATATTAATTTACCTCCTACCTCTCACGTTCATTTGTGGTAGACAGAATAATGCCCCCTGCCAAAAAATAAAAAAAAAATAAAAAAGATATCCATACCCTAATCCCTGCAACCTGTGAATATATTATGTTACATGGCAGAAGAGACTTTGTAGATGTGATCAAGAATACAAACTATGAGATGGGGAGGTTGTCCACTTTATCCTGGTAGGCTCAAAATAATCACATGAGTCCTTTAAAGTGAAGACCTGCACCGGGCTGTGGTCTGTGAATGATGGGATAAAGGAAGCAGGGCAGGAGTAATCTAAAACCTGAGCACTCTGTCTGCCATCCTGGCTTTGAAGACAGAAGAAGGTGGCCAAGAGCCAAGGAATGTAGGCTGCATCCAGAAGTTGGAAATGGCTTCTTCCATCGAGTTTACAGAAAGGGAAATAGGTCTGCTAGCACCTTGATTTCAGCCCGGTGGGACTCATGCCAGACTTCTGAAGAAAATAACTTTGTGTTGTTTTAAGCCATAAAGTTTGTGGTAATTTTTAGTGGCAGCAATAGAAAAGTAATGCACCATCCAAAATATTCTGGAGTTTAAATTTCTGAATGGATATACAAAGCTAAGAAGAATAGCTACAGTACTTCTTCCTACCTACATATTCTCTATACATCTAGGAACAACTACCCCAATTTTCTTTTTAGCCCAGAGCTTAGGTCTCTGCAACTGGGAGGATAAAAATATTTTACTTAGAAAAAAAATTTAAATACTATTGCCACAGTTAGGTAGATTTTCCCCCCAATTTAGTGTACCTACAATGGGAAATTAACATCTAATTTGGCAAATTCATAGCGAGAGGCTAACTGTAACAGAATTGAGAGCTCCAGATGAACCAGGAGTAGTTGTATTTTAGTCAGAGTATTGATCACTGCGCTAGAATTAAGCGAACCACCTGAGAACTTTCCCCAACTCTAGTGTGTGACTTATGACTGTGAATTGACCTAAAAGTCCATAAATCCTCATTTGTTAATTCAAAGTGTTATATTAAATCTTCTCTTAAGTTTCTTCCAGATCTGTATGCCTATAATTTCAATAAATTCATTAATTCTTTTAGTGATTATATATTGAGCAATTATATATATCAGGGCTGGAAAAGCAACAAAAGGGTCCTTGTACTGGAAGAAACAAAAAGGCAAAGCATTAAGACTCCTAAGTGTAGTTTGAGTTTGTGGTATCTGCAGTAAAGAAAGTAAAAGTAAAGAGGATGTTGTATTCAAAATGACTGGAAATGGTAAGGGAAGGCATCTCTGAAAAGATATTGTGATGAAACAAACTACAGTAGGAGTTTCCAAGGCCCATCCTTGGAAATGTTAGAGGAAGAAAACTCCAAATTGAAGGAAGGCTAAAGCACAAAGGTTCTGGAATGAGACCATCTCTCAGAGTGTAGGAAATAATGGATGGCTGAGTAAAGAATTAAGAACCAGGAAAAGAAACAGCAGTTACAGGAGTGAGGGAGAAAAACGTGAGAATTGATTTGAGAAAAGAGAAAAAGAATGAAATAGTTATTTCAGAAAGTAAAAAATACTGGTATTATCCACGGTACTGAGTGACTGAAGTTTGTGATCATAAACTTAACATTAAACCTGTTGCCCAATTTTGTGATTTTTCCCCAAAATTTACCAAGAGAGGATGAATAATTGGTTTCAACAAATTGGGTTTTTGAGTATGAACGATGGTAGAGTAGAAAAGGAAGTTAAGAGCCCATGTGAAGGTTAATAACTTGCCAAACAATGGAATCTAAGCTGAATGAGGAGATTGCTTGTTTTTTTTTTTTTAAAGTCAGAAACTTCCATAACTAATTTCATCATAATTGAGTTTTCTAGGATCTTTCTCTCTGACACACAGATGGACATTGAGAATGATTTTTAATTTGTTTATATTTTTGAGAACTGGCAATGTCAAGATTTAAACTTTGTTTTTAAAATAATTTCTAGGGCTAAGCTACAGAAAGTTTATCAACAGATAATTAAGATTACTTATACACTATAATCTGTTCTGGTGGCTGGATGTAGACTACTAAAGCAGAAAACTAAGGTGTTTGTCCAAGAGGTTATTACAGTCTGGTAGGAGGAGTTGGATCATAAGCAAGCAACATACATGAACAACATAATTTAAAATTATGATTGTGCCTTGAAGATAGCAAGTCAATAACACAGTATTATCAGATATAGTGGGAGACTAGTTGAGTTTGTGTGGTCAAGAAGGGCCTTTTGGAGATCATAATAAGCTGCGTGGTGACAAGAGACCAGAGGTAAGTGTCTTACAGATGAGAGATGGTATTAAAAAAAAAAAAAAGAAAAAGGCAACTTCATGGAATAGAAATCAGTCTCCAAAAAAGAAAAAAAGAAAAGAAAAAAGAAAAAAGAAACTAAGGTTAGGAATCAACTAAATAAAGAACAAAGATACACTAGAGCATTTTAGAGTATAAATATTCAAACATTATACAGACTCTTTCTGAAGATGTAGTTGCTTTACCAGGACAGAATATTCTTAATATCAAAACCAGGTAGGGTCATTAGAGGGAAAGAAAACTAAACCCATGTTATACTTGACATAATGCAAAAGTTTTGACCAAAATATAAGCAAGGGGAATAGTCTATGAAAAATATGCTCTTCTAGGACTAAGTTGTGTTTAAACTTCATGTAGAAAGACATTTTAACATTAGAATAATCCATAAATGCAGTAGCTTAAAAGAGAAGGAACAATTGCTTCAATAGATACAAAATATGTATTTGATAAAATTTAACACCCATTCTTTATAAAAATTTATTAAGTTGAGACTAGAACTTACTCAGCTTGACAAAGAGTAGCCACTTAAAATATATAAGTACTATCACATATTTTAATTATTTAAAATTGGGGATGTGACAGGTGACTTACTAAACTCATTTCTGTTCAACTTTTTTTTTTCACTTGTATTCAACTTTTAACTGAAGATCCAAGCCAGCATACTAAGAAGTGATAATCAAATGAATAGAATAAAAATGGGGAAAAAAGGAAATAAACTGTCACTATTTGCTGTTAAAAATGCTCATGTAGAAAACTAAAGAATATAGAGAAAAATATGAAAATAGGGTGGTAATAAAGTGATTGGATGTAAAACTAATATGTAATAATTAATTGTATTTCCATATAACAGTAACAAATACCTAGAAAATATAATTAAAAAGACATTGTAACTTAAAACAGTAGTAGCAATTCTAGTAGGTGTAGTAGGAGTATAAATGAATAAGCCAAAAATGTATGAGACTACTTCAGGAAAGAATACTAAAAATCATTTACAACATTAAAAAGAACAAAGTAAATAGAGATGTATACAGTGCACATGAGTTATTAAAAAACTGTCAAAAGGCAGTCTGTTGAAATTATAGAGGTAGTATAATTCCAATAAAATTTCCAATAGTTTTAATATTTAGGATTTTACAAGCAAATTCTATGATTCATGAAGGATAATAGAGAACTTAGAACTGTCAGGATATTGTTGAAAAAGCAAAAAAAGAGGAATCCATCCTATGAGTTGTCTGAGGACGACCATGAGGACAGTATTGAGGACAATTAGAAGAATGTGGAAATTAAGATCTTTTGATGCCAGTGGTTAAAGAATTTAACTGAGGGAAGAGAATAGAAATCCAGAAAAAAGACTGAGTATTTATTTGGTGACAGATTGGTAGGGGGAAATGAAGAGAGAGATTATTCATTAAATGGAGTTAGAAAAAAGGTCTCATCAATTAATGAGATATACTACATATATCTCACAATGTAAAAGTAAAGTTTTAAAATTCTTAGTAAAATGTATAAATGAGTGTCTTCTAGATTTGGAATAAGGAAGAAATTTCTTATGAAAGACACAAAGCACTTAACTAAAAATTTGACACATTTAACTTTAATGAACTTATTTTTTCTTATCAAAAGACATCTTAAAGGATGTGAAAAAATGATAAAAATGGCAGAAGGCATGTTATGATTAGTAACAGACAAATGATTAGTAACAAGAATACATAGAGAACTATGAATCAATAAGTAAAGCACTACTTACCGATATGGGGGAAAATGGGCAAAGGAGAGGAACAAGCATTTCACAGAGGAGGAAAAAATGAATAGCATAAACATAAAAATAGATTCAACATTATTTGTAGTTAGGGAAATGAAAATGAAGACCACATAAATCAGGTAATATTTTCATCTGTAATCAGTAGGCAAAATTAAAAGTTTGATGATACAAACTATTGAAGGTCATGTGGATTCACAGAGCAATTATTACTGGTAGAATAAAAGAAGAAATTTAAAAAGAAATGAAGAGATTCAGAAGCCAAATTTTACAAGATTTTGAATACTACATAAAGAATTTGGATTCTATTCCAAATAATAAACGTCAAATTGAGGTAGTCCAAAAATATACTTAAATTTTATAGAACTTACATATGATAGTTTGAGTTTTTAACAAGATGTTTTTAACTCTTCATTGAAATATTATCTTATAGTATAATTATATATGGATCATATATACAGGTAACTCCTTATTTTAACAACTTTTTTTTTGTTTTAATATACTAAACCTTCATTGTTGAAGTCATATATGATTACATTCAAGTTTTTCCTTTGAGAATAATCCTGTATTTAATAAATGCTAAAAAAAAAAATGCACAGGGTAACATTTTGTGAACATTGGGATTTTTTTAAAGGTTTTATTTATTAGAGAGAGAGAGAGCATAAGCTCCAGCAGGGGGCAAGGGGCAGAGGAGAGAGGGGGGAGAAACAGACTCACCGCTGAGCAGGGAGCCCCATGCAGGGCTCGATCCCAGGACCCTGGGATCCTGACCTGAGCCAAAGGCAGATGCTTAACCGACTGAGCCACCCAGGCGCCCCGCATGTTTGGGAATTTTTTGATAGTTTGTTCAAATATATGTTTATTCTTTGTATTCTATTTCTTTTAAGGTATATCTACATTATTGAATCTTCCCAAGGAAAAGTGTAAACTATGTCTATACTGGGAAAGAATTTGCTTTAAAAACTAATTTTTTTATTCTTTTCACTTAGGTTTTTTTAAGGACAGTTTAAAAATGGACGGTTATAGGTTAGAGTTGGCCACTGTAAGAGATAACTATGAAATATCAGTGGCTTTACAAAATAGAAGGTTACTTCTCACTAGCTGAAAGTGCAGTTGATGGCAGCAAGGAGGGAGTGGAACACTCCTTTACACAGTCATTCAGGGCATAAAATCCCACCAGCTGTAGTGGAAAGAGAGAGCATGGGGAGTCATGCCTGTAGATTTTTATGGGCCAGGCATAGAAGTGGCCCATACCACTTCTGCCTGCATTCCATGACCAGAGCCCAGTAAAATGCCACCACATCCCACATCCTGCTGGATACAGAAGGCTCCTTCCCAGCCATGACCTCAGTCTGTGCATAGATAGCCATAAACGGTGGCTACGATTGATCCAATAGAAGTAACAGAGGACATTACAAAAGTGGGAAAAAATGTAAGCATTTGAGGGACCCATTTGTGATAAGTTAGAAAGACAAGAAGTCTGACATTATTGATGACTTCAGGGAAATTAACCTAGAGGCAGAGTAAAGTGGTTTGGACTGGGCAAGGTGAGATGGTCCTGAGAGACCAGAGACAGGGCATAAGAGAAAATGCATGCTGGAAGTGAATGTGGCAAAGTGAATGGAGAAGAGGGAACCAGCGGGATAATATCTGAAACAGTTCCTTCTTGTGGAAAGTGTATTATTGCATATATTTTAAGAATTAGATTTCACATGGACTTATTATTTTTATCGGAAAAAAAAATATTTTCTCATTCTTTAAACTTTCTTTTTTTTAAAGTAGGCTCCATGCCCGACTTGGGACTTGAACTCATAACCCTGAGATCAAGAGTCACATGCTGTAATGACTGAGCCAGCTGTAGCATCCTACCTTAAACTTTTTAAAGAAAAATTTCTGGAAGCCTGGGTGGCTCAGTAGGTTAAGGGGCTGCCTTGGCCCAGGTCATGATCCTGGAATCAAGACCAGCGTCAGGCTCCCTGCTTGGGGGTGAACCTGCTTCTCCCTCTCCCTCTGCCTGCTGTTCCCCCTGCTTGTGCTCTAATAAAAAAATAAAATCTTGAAAAAAAAAAAAAAGAAAAGAAAAATTCCTTACAACCTTTACCATATCTAGAAAATGTAAACCTGTATTTTTGAGTACTAAATATTACGGGTTTAAGGATAGTAAAAGAAATACTTGCAAATTTATATAACTCATCACTGATATTTACTATAGAAGAGAATAAATAACACTGAAGATTAGTTCAGCAGAAGGGTGATTTTTTTTTTTTAAAGCAGGTAAAATAAAAAGTTTTGTTGGAGGACATTTTACTTCATTAAGAAATTCATCAAATGCTCTTTTACTATCTGAGTTGTCAGAATATCAAGAAGGCTTTCACATCCAGTCCTTTCAGAAAATGTTATAAAATGTTCTGAGGCAATTCTCTATAGAAGGACTTAAAGTTATAGATCAAATGTAGCTCTTTGTCATTACTGAAGCCTAATATACTCAAGAGTAACTTCCACATTAAACAGGAGAAGTAAGAACAAAAGCAAAATGCTTTGGCTAAGCAAAGCCTGTTAACGCTAATTAACCAGCAATGCACAGCTGTGATACTACAGCCTATTAATTAATAAGGAGGAAAAATCAGTATTTAATCTTCTCTTTTTTCTTGGTAAATACTTTTTTAGAATACTTCTGTTAGTTATATTGTTCTATTTTAAAATTACCTTTTTAAAATATACCTTTTTAATGAATTTTATTAGAGATGCTGGAGTTATTATATTCCTTAAAAATGAAGGGTAGTAATACAGCACATTTTTTTCCAGAAAAAATAGCATCTTTTCCTTTATCAACTATACAATAAGCACACTAGTTTCATTTTTGAACACTGATATCAGATAATAGTCCTTCCCCCATGTTACACTTTTCATGATTACTTTCTATTCTTTACTAAACTCTATTAATTGTCTTATATGGAGAGTTAGTAATCGGGGGAGGGTCTTTTATATGGCTATAACGTAGAATTAAAGATATTTGCTAATTTTGATCTTTGTGTTCTTGGAAGATATTTTTGTCTGCTCTGTTCCTAAGCTTTCCTATTTATATAATAAAATAGTCTGCTTCTGTTTACACTCTTGTGATCCATCTTCGTTAGAGTTTAGAATTCCATTTTCTGTATCACATAATAGAAGTAATTTTAAGGTTGGTAAAAGCAGCATGCCTTCGATACATAAGAATGGAAATAATTTAATCATTCATACTTATTAGGATTTTTAAGAAATTATTCAATCAGTAATTATTAGACTTATCACAAGGGTGTTAAAAAATTTTGTTATATAGAGGAGTTTTGAAAGTCATAAATGGTTCATTTTAATCCAGTTTTACCACTGGAATTTCTTCAAAGTTGCAGTAATTTGTGTTAATGTGTTATGTAGCCATGGTTGCTCTAGCTAGCCAGCAGCTTAGGAAAGCATGAATAAAGTTCAAACTGTAACAGTGAATAATGACTGCCAATATGTAAAAGTGATAAAAAGAAGAGAAACATTTAACTATGTCTTATCTTAATGTTGAAAAAGTTCTTAAAATCTATTTTTTAATTTTATGTCAAAATTTCATCTTGGGTATTCTAATTCAAGTCACCAATAATTGAAAACCTAAGCAGAAATAGTCACTAGCTGGCTAGCAGCTAAAAAAGAGATTAATCATAAATCAGGAATATCTTCAAGCAGCTCACAGTCTAGTAAAGCCTATTTAAGATTCTTAATTAGAAAGTTAAATTATACAGCAAATCTCAGACTTGGAAGGACCCTTCATGCCATCGAGTGCAGCCATTCTATGATGCAGATGTCCAGCCTTACTTTATTTTCATTACTTGTCTATCTCAGTGTGCCAGAACTGTTCATTGGCATATTCAACCAGTTAAATCAGTGTTATTTTTTGAGACAAGTTCAGTAAGATATTAAAACTGTGCCCTCTCCTCTAATTTTTCTCATCCTGAAGCCTGATGCAAGATAATCAATGTAAACTTCTCACCCATCACAGGAATATCACCTATTGAAGGAAGCTAAAATTAAGGATAGTTAATTATTTACTAAATAATTATTAGATGAAATACTAAGCTTCCTGAAGGATGGTCTTAGGGATTCCTTCTACCTTCACAGCTCCTACATTCTTCCCTTCAAAGATAAATATGAGCTGTTCAAAAATGCTACCGCGCCACTACTTTTTCAGTGCAAGAAGAGGGTAAATGTATCTCTAGAGACTGGATCACTCTTTTTTTTTTTTTTTTTTTTTTTTTTTTTGAGATTTTATTTATTTAAGAGAGAGAAAGAGAGAGCATGAACAGGGGTAAGGGCAAAGGAGAAGGAGACTCCCCACTGAGCAGGGAGCCTGATGCAGGAATTGATCCCAGGACCCTGGGATCATGACTTGAGCCAAAGGCAGATACTTAACCAACTGAGCCTCACCTGGTGTCCAAGATTGAATCACTCTTAAGGCTAACCTGCTTCTGAGTTTTCTACTATGTGAGCCTTTCCCTATTAAACCAGCTGGATTTGGATATCCTCTTGCGTGAATCCGAAGTGTCTAATATGATACAGATTGGAAAAGTCTCAGAATTTAGAGTAAAGGTCCATCTGACATATTTAAAGAGTATGTACAGTGCTCAATTTATAATGGAGTCTTTAAGGCACAAGCTGGGTAAATAATACAATGACTGAATCAGACTAAAGATCCCACCCCAAAGTGGGAAGGGGTGGCATCAGTCACAAAATTCAGCCACCCCTTACCCTGTAGAACTCAAAATTCAGATAACAGTGGGTACACCAAACACATTAGGGCACATTAGTGTATACATCAGCACATTAGTTGAAGGAAGGAGAGAGGGAAGGATGGAGAAAGGGACAGACCATAGTGCAAAAAGAAAGGAGAGGAGAAGAAGAGAGGAGTGGGTGTAGAAAGGAAGAAGGGATCACAATGAAATTGAATGAACTATCAATCACAAAAATATTTTTATTAAAGAAAATACATAATTGGAGAACTTAAAAACTTACAAATGCTCAAAATAAATTACAACAGAAATATACGATACTTACAAGCAAGTGATCTATATCTACTACAAATCAAAACTAAAACACTGGTACCACTGAGAAATGTAGGTAATACCATCCATAGAAATACCATTTCTATAAGGTAGCGATAGTATCTACGTATAGTACTGAAAAAATAACATTAAAAAGGCTAAATATAGACAGTAATATCCTATAAACCAGGAAAGCATCTGAAATATTGTTGTCTGAAATATTTTGATTAGAAAAAAAGGCTAAAAGGTACATAAATATCAATCTTAAGTAAGGAACAGAGCAATAAAATAAATCCCATGAAAGTGAAAAGGAGTAAATAATAAGGTAAGAGGAGACATTAATTAAATGAGATGATTCATCATGATCAAGTGGGATTTATTTCACGGATGCAAAGCTGGTTCAGTATTCACAAATCAATCAATGTGATACATCCTATTAACAAGAGAAAGGATAAAAATCATATGATCATCTCAATATAGAAGCAGAAAAAGCATTTGACAAGGTGTAACACCCATTGATAATAAAAACTCTCAACAAAATAGTTGTAAAAAGGAAAATACCTCAGCATAATAAAGGCCATATATGAAAAAACCCACAGCCAACATCATACTCAATGGTGAAAAATTGAGAGCTTTTTCTCTAAAATTAGCAACAAGATAAGAACGTCCACTCTCACCGCTTTTATTTAGCATAGTACTGGAAGTCCTAGTAACCCCAGCAATCAGACAAGACAAAGAGATAAAAGGTATCTGAATTTCAGGAAGAAGTAAAACTTCTACTTGCAGATGACATGATATTATATATGGGAAACCCTAAAGACCATCAAAAAAACCCAAACAAACAAACAAACAAAAACCTGATAGAACTGATAACTCAGTAAAATTGCAGGACAGAAAATTAATACACAGGAATCTGTTCCATTTCTATACAGTAATTAATGAAGTAGCAGGAAGTGAAATTAAGAAAAGAATCCCATTTACGAATGTACCAAAAAGAATAAAATACCTAGGAAAAAACTTATCCAAGGTGAAAGACCTATACTCTGAAAACTATAAAACACTGATGAGAGAAATTGAGGAGAACACAAATCAATATTCCATGCTTATAGATTGGAAGAACCAATATCGTGAAGATGTCCATACTACCCAAAGCAATATACAGATTTAGTGCAATTCCTATCATAATAAAACATTTTTCACATAACTAGAGTAATCCTAAAATTTGTATAGAACCACCAAAGACCCCAAATAGCCAAAGCAATCTTGAAAAATATGAATAAAGATGGTGGCATCACAATCCCAGATTGCAAGATATACTACAAATATTTACCAGTCAAGCTAGGAAGTGGCACGTGGTAATGCCACAAAAAGCATTGGCACAAAAATAGACATATAGATCAATAGAACAGAATTGAGAGTCCAGAAATAAATTAATGATTATATGGTCAATTAATCTACAACAAAGGAGGCAAGAATATACAATGGGAAAAAGCCAGTTTCTTCAACCAATGGTGTTGGGAAGACTGGACAGCTACATGTAAAAGAATGACACTGGACCACTTTCTTATACACAAAAATAAACTAAAAATGGATTAAAACCTAAATATGCAAACTCAAACCATAAAATTCCTAGATGAAAACATAGACAATAATTTCTTTGACATTGGCTGTAGAAACTTTTTTCTAGATATGTCTCCTCTGGCCCGGGAAACAAAAGCAAAATTAAACTATTAAGACTACACCAAAATTAAAAGCTATTGCACAGTGAAAGTAATCATCAACAAAACCAAAAGGCAGCCTACCAAATGGGAGAAGATGTTACAAATGGTATGTCTGATAAGGGGTTAATATCCAAAATATATAAATAATTTATACACAAAAATAAAAAATGATCCCACAAATAATCCAGTTAAAAATGGGCAGAGGACATGAATAGCATTTTTCCAAAGAAGACATATAGATGACCAACAGACATATGTAAAGACGCTCAACATCACTCATCATCGGAGAAATGCAAATTAAAACCACAATGAGGTATGTCTTTACATCTGCCAGAATAGTTGAGATAAAAAACACGTGCAATAACAAGCATTGGCAAGGATATGGAGAAAAAGGAACCTTTGTGCACTGTTGGAGGGAATGCAAACTAGTGTAGCCATTGTGGAAAAGAGTATGGAGGTTCCTCAAGGAGAAAAAAAGAAAAAAGAAATATCATATGATTCAGTAATTCCACTACTGGGCATTTACCCAAAGAAAACAAAAACGCTAATTTGAAAAGATATATGCACCCCGATGTTTATTTCAGTATTATTTATAATAACCAAGATATGGAAGCAACCTAAGTGCTGATCGATAAATGAGGATAAAGAAGTGGTACACACACACACACACACACACACACACACAATGGAATATTAGCCATAAAAATGAATGAATTCTTGCCTTTTGCAACAACATAGATGGACCTAGAGGGTATAATGCTATGTGAAATAAGTCAGAGAAAGATAAATAACATAGGATTTCACTCATATGTGGAATTTAAGAAACAAAACAAATGAACAAAGAAAAGAGACAAACAAAAACCAGAGACTCTTAACTGTAGAGAACAAGCAAGTGTTTGCCAGAGGGTAGGTGGGTGGGAGGAGGGATGAAATAGGTGAAGAGGATTAATAATACACTTATCTTGATGAGCACTATGAAGTATATAGAACTGCTGAATCATTATATTGTACACCTGAAATTAATATAACACTGTGAATTTTTAAAAAGAAATTAGCTTTTCAAAAAAAAATTTTTTAAAAAAGAAATTAGCTTTTAAGCACACACACACACACACACACACACGACAAAGCAAACAAAACAAACATAAAAAAGAAGGACCAGAGCAATAAGATAAATAGTATGAAAGTAGAAAGGAGTAAATAATAAAGTTAAGAGGAGACATGAGTTATAAAAGATGATTAAAAGACCCAAAGCAAGTTCTTTCAAGGACCAATTTAGACAACTCATGCATTCAGTAATAGACATAACATCTTTGGATATAGATTTGATGTTACCTAGTAAAGTTGAACATGCACTAATCTACAAATCCACAACTCCACTTTAGGTATGTACTCTAGAGAAATTCTTGCACAGGGGAATAGTAAACCTGTACAGAATGTTCATATTAACATTGTTCACTATTACGCTAAATGAGATAACTCAGAGAAAGGCAAGTACTGTATGACATATATGGAACCTTAAACAGGCAAATTTATAAAAATGAAATAAAATAGTAGTTACCAGGAGATGGGGGTTGAGGGGATAGGATAAATGTTATTGAAGGGATACAACTTATATCCTTATAAGGGGTAGTAATTAAGCCCTAGAGATCTGTTGCATAGTATAGTGAATATAAACAGCAATACTGTATTATAACTCATCAAACTTGCTGAGAGTCTAGAACCTAATGATTCCAACCACTAAAAAGAAAGGATCATTATGTAACATGACAGAGGTGCTAATTATCTGTATAATGGCAAACATATTACAGTATGTAAATGCACCAAATTAACATTTTGTACACCTTAAAGTTGCACAACGTTAGATGTAAGATACATTTCAGTAATAATGTTCCTAATAGCAAACCTCTGCAACAACCAAAATATTTAAATTATTATACCAATGCAATGTGCTAAATAAATTGTGAAATAAGAACATAATGAAATATTATCTTGTGTTAACACTGAATTGACCACAACTACAAACAGAAATATGGATAAATAAAAATAGTTTTCGTTAATATGAAAAACATTTGTTATTGAAATTATTTTGAAAGAAAAGGGAAGGAAAAGCATACATTTTAGAACAGTTGTTAATTTGGGGTGAAGGGCATTGGAAGGGATGGAGACACAAGTAACATTGATCTTAATGTTTGAATTATGTTGAGTGGTACATTCAGAGGTGCTTATTTGACTGTATGCTTTATAACCTACATGTTACATAAATTCTTTTGTGTGTTTCAAATGTTATATGATGCATTTTGAATGATATGTATTTTCTAGTCTATGTCTTAAATAAATTATCTCATTTACTTTGCAACAAACTTTTGAGGTAGCTATTGTTGCCCTGACTTTAAAGGTGAGGAAACTGAGATTTAAACAACAACACAGCTAGAGGGTGAAAGGCTGGGCTCAGGTCACTGTTTTGTAGCTCCAGAGCCCTTCCTTTATTTATCATACTGCCTTTCCCTATTCTGACACTTCACAGAGGGAAGACCAAAGTTGCAGGCCCCTCCTCCAATATGTAGTGAAAAGTGTTGTGGGTGAACTACTATTGGAAATTGAAAGGAGACCAAGCAGAGTGAAAAAATAAGTTGCAGAAATAGACATTTGAACTGATTATCAAAAGATGGTTAGAAGGTGGAAAAGGTGTTTCAGTCACTGAAAACCATCTATGTAAAGATAGGAAGAGAAAGAAGCACCTGGAGGATATGAGAATAATGTGTGACATTGGGTGTAACAGTAACAGGGAAAAATGAAGGGTGGTGGAATTGCAATTGATGGGCATGTAGGTTTTTTTCAGATTTGTAAAAACTGCATTTAATCATTTCTCCCCCGTAAAGCAACATAACAAAAACAATGGTTTTAGAATAAAATGTATTCCATGACATTTCTACTGACCCCCTAAGTGAATGAGAAGCCTCCTTCCTAGAGATGCAGGCTCATCAAGTGTGAAAAGTGTATAAGGAAACATCATTATTGCCTTCAGGACTCCAAAGACCTAGTGAGGAATTAAAGGGAAGATCTCAGGCCAAGGAGGGCAGACAGGATTAGAGTTTCTCACCCCTCCAGGAAGAGCATACTAGCCTGATGCTGATGATGGGAAGAACAGATGGAGTCAATCCTATAGTCTAAGAGTCCTCATCAAAACCTAAGTCCTTTGTGAGTTCACAAGAAGACTGTTCCCCAGTGGGTTACATCGGAGGCAACATCATCTGCAGAGACCAGAAGTATGTCCTATTGCAGTGGGACTGTCTTGTTCCTTCCCCTTTGTGGAACCACATTGTTTTAGTCTTGGCTCTAGCTAAGTTTGGTATGGCATTGGGGCTTGGCTGCTCAGATACGTTAAAGGAAGTCAGACTTCAGAACTGGCTTTCTATGTTCAAGTGGCCCAGAAATCTTTTAAAATTATATTGTTAAAGCCATGTACACACTTACATAACAAGACAAAATCAAACTACTATGCTTTAATATCGATGTAATCTGGTGTTGTTTGTTTTGTTTTGTTTTTGTGTCTAATGCCAAGAAATTACAACCTTTTTAGTAGTTGTGATATGTGCTGGGGGAGAGACTGGGAAAAGAGGGCTGGTGCTGAAAATATCTTCACAGAAGGTAATGATCAGAGATTCTCTTACCAAGATAGTTACCTTGGACAAATTATTTAACCTCCCTTAGACTGTTTCTTCACTTATAAAAATGGAAGTATCTGTATTGAAATGCTTAGTAATAGGAATTGAATAAGAAAATATCTAAAGCCAACTTGCTTAGCATCCATTGTATTCTAAATAGGATATGGCCTGAATAACCAATGAATCAAAGAAGAAGTTACAAGAGAAATAAAAAGTATCTCGAGACAAATGAAAATGGAAACACAACATACCAAAATTTATGGGTGCAGTAAAAGCAGTTAAAGAGGGAAGTTCATAGTACTAAATGCCTACATTAAGAAACAAGAAAAATCTCAGATAAACAACTGAACTATATACCTTTAAGAACTAGAAAAATAACAAACTAAGCCCAATGTTAGCAGAAGGTAGGAAGTAAATATTAGAGTAGAAATAAATACAATAGAGACTAGGAAAACAATAGAAAACATTAATAAAACTAGGAGTTGGTTTCTGTGAAAAGATAAAATTAGCAAACCTTTAACTAGAATAACCAAGAAAAAGAGAAGACCCAAATCAACAAAATTATAAATGTGAAAGGAGACATTACAACTGATACCACAAAAATACAAGGGATTATAAGAGGCTACTATAAACAACTATACATCAATGAACCTGACAACCTAAAAGAAATGGAAAAATTCTTAGAAACATACACCCTATCTAGACTATATCAGAAAGAAGTAGAAAATCTGAACAGACCAATTACTACTAAGGAAATTGAATCAGTAATCAAAATCTCCCAACACAGAAAACCCCAGGACTAGATGACAGAACTGATGTATTTTACCAAAATTTAAAGAATGGTAGTCTTTCTCAAACTTTTCCAAAATATCGAGGAGGAAGGAACACTCTCAGAGTCATTTTGTGAGGGCAGCCTTACCATAATACTGAGATAGAAAAGATACAAAAGCTGAGAAAGCCAGAAAACTACAGGCCAGTATCCCTGATGAATAGAGATGAAAAAAAATTCTCAATAAAAATTAGCAAACTGAATTCAGTAGCATATTAAAAAAAAAGATCATTTGTTATGATTAAATGGGATTTATCCCTGGGATGCAAGGGTGGTTTAAAAAATTAATTTGATACATCACATTAATAAAATGAAAGAGAAAAAGGTCATACGATCATCTCAGTAGTCACAGAAAAAGCATTTGACAAAATTCAACATCTATTCATGATTTTTAAAAAAATCCAAAAGACAAAAAAATTTAACCCCTTAATTAAGTACAGAAGGAACATACCTCAAGATAATAAAGACCATATATGAGAAGCCCACAGCTAACAGCATTCTCAGTGGTGAAAGTCTGAAATCCTTTCCTATAAGATCAGGGACAAGACAATGGTGCCAACCCTCACCATTCCTGTTCAATACAGTAATGGAATTCATAGCCAGAGCAATCAGGCAACAGAAGGAAACAAAAGACATTAAGATTGGAAAGGAAAAAGTAAAATTGTCTCTATTTGCAGATGAGATGATTTTATGTACAGAAAATCTTAAGGACTCCACCCAAAAACTGTCAAGTCTAATCCAAATTCAATAAAGTTGCAGGATATAAAATTAACATACAAAAATCAGTAGCATTTCTTTACACTAACAATTAATTATATGAAACGGAAGTAAAGAGAATAATTCAATTTACAAAGCATAAAAACAATAAAATACTTAAGAATAAATTTAATGGAGGAGGTGAAAGATCTCAGAAAACTGAAGACCACAAGAAATTTGATAAAATAAATCAAAGAAGACAGAAATAAATAGAAACGTATCCCACGTTCATGGACTAGAAGAAATAACATCGTTAAAATGACCATACTACCCAAAGCCATCTATAAATTCAGTGTAATCCCTATCAAGATCCCAATGGCATATTTTTAGAGAAGTAGAAAAAAAAACGATCCTAAAATGTATATGGAACTCCAAAAGACCCCAAATAGCCAAAGCAATTCTGAGAAAGAGTAATGTGGGAGGCATCATACTTCCTGATTTCAAACTATATTATAAAGCTATAGTAATGAAAATAGTATGGTACTGGTATAAAAACACACACAGACTGAAAGAATGGAAAGGAGAGCCCAGAAATAAATTCATGCCTGTATGGTTAGGTAATATTTGACAAAGGAGCTAAGCATGTTCAGTAAATGGTGCTGGAAAAATTGGATATTCATATGTACAAGAATGAAACTAGGCCTTTGTCTTACACCACTCACAAGAATTAACTTGAAATGGCTTAAAGAACTCAATGTAAGACCTGAAACCATCAAACTGGAAGAAAACAGGAGAAAAGCTCCTTGGTGTAAAGCACAAGCAACAAAATCAAGTATAAACAAGTAGGAGTACATCAAACTGAAAAGCTTCTGCACAGAAAAAGAAACAGTTAACAAAATGAAAAGCTGCTTAACTTACAGAATGAGAAAAAAAATATTTGCAAACCACATATAAAGGGATAATATCCAAAATAAAGAACTTACACAACTCAAAAGCAAAAGCAAATGAATAAACAAGAACAACCCCAATAATCTAATTAAAACTGAGCGAAAGACCTGAGAAGACATTGTTCCAAAGAAAACACACAAATGGTCAACAGGTACATGAAAAGATGATCAACATCACTAGTATTAGGGAAATGAAAATCAAAACCACAACAAAGATATTGCCTCATGCCTGTTAGAATATCTAGCACGAAAAAGAAAAGAGATAAAAAAAAAATGCTGGCAAAGTTGTGGAGAGCAAAGAGCCCTTGGGCACTGTTGGCGGGATTGTAAAGTGGTACAGCTACTATAAAAACAGTATAGAGGTTCATCAAAAAATTAAAAATAGAACTGTCATATGATCCAGCAGTTCTACTTCCGGGAATATATCTGAAGAAAACGAAAACACTATAAAGAGATGTTTACACTCCCCCATATTCATAGCAGCATTATTTACAATAGCAAAGATATGGAAACAACCTAAGCGTCCACTAGAAGATGAACGGATAAGGAAATGTGGCACATACGTATGCACATACATCCATACATACGCACACACACGCACACACACATACTTATACACACAATGGGATATTCTCAGCCATAAAAAAGGAAGAAATCCTGCTGTTTTGACAACATAAATGAAACGAGAGCATTATGCTAAATGAAATAAACAGAAATAGACAAATACTATATGATCTCAATTATATCTGGAATCTAAGAATAAAACAGAACAGCAAACTCAGAGAAAAAAGAGATCATATTTGTGGTTACCAGACACAGGGGTAGAGGGAGAGGGAACTGGATAAAGATGGTCAAAAGCACAAACTTTCAGTTATAAAATATATAAATACTAGAGATAAAATAATATGATGGCTTTAATTAACAGTGCTGTATGGTATACAAAAAACATTGAGAGTAAATCCTAAAAGTTCTCCTCACAAGGAAAAACTATGTTTTTTTATCTATATGAGATGGTAGATATTAACTAAACTTCTGTAGTGATCATTTCACAATATATTTAAGTCAAATCATTATGCTATACACCTTAAACTTATAAAGTGCTGTATGTCAATTATATCTTAGTAAAACTGGAAAAAAATTAAATTGTTAAGATTATTTTCCTTTCCTATACATCTTGCATTGAAAAAAAAAAGGACCAATAAAATGAGAAGTAAGTTAGTCATGCATTTTGGGAAAGATATGATTTCCTTTCCCCTCAGATTGAACTTCAAAAAGGTAATTGGTTGATCTTTGTAAATAAAATTGGATAGCACAGCCTGGAAACTATACCAGAGAGTTAAGTAGGGATAAACAATTCGTGACACGGATTGTCAAGGATGATATTAATTTGTAATGGGGCCAGTCATCATTTGTGCCCTCGTACCTCAAGAATTAAAGTAGAAGTGATAAAATATAGAATGGATGGTACCATTTTCTTTGGCTTAGAGGTTGGCATAGCCTGTGCAACAGAATGCCTAAAAGAAGAGAGAATCTTTTGTCCTAGTGAGTCTATCATTTTAGTGGTACATCAGTTGTATAAGCTGAGTCAGGAGCAAATAAATACCTATTGGGAAGATCATCAAGGGTTGGGGGGCCAAGGGCACAGGACAACCAAAAATTGAAGTTGAGAAAGTTTAGAGTAAGAATCCCTAACTTAAAGATTTCAGAAATGTTGGTTTCATTGGTGGTGGATATTTGCGTGCTGTGCTTTTCTTTTGTTTTTTTTTTTTTTCTAAATGGGAAAATTTGAGGTATAGCCACATAAATGGACTCCCAAGAAAGGACTAAGAAAGGGTCTTTGGGAGTTCAAACAAGGGAGTAGAATGCTTATGGGAACGGAGCTGTGTTAAGTGAGAAGGCAGCCGCCTCCTTCTGACATGGGCTAGTAGAAGAGCTGATGGTGGGGTGGTGGCTAGAAAATGAGTAACTTAGAAAGGTTTTGAGGAAAATAGTGCAGCACTATTCAAGAAAAGTCCTGTTTCATTTAGTTAAGGCTTTGAGTGGAGGTAAATGCCTGAGAAAAATATTGAGAATTTGAGGGAGTTTGACCTTAGAAAGGGGCTCCAGGAGGCAAGGACTCAGGGGTTTATAGATGTATGTTAGCAGGGTAGGATAGGATGGAGGGCATGATATAGGTTAAAGAGGAAATGAGGACAGTCAAGAGAATAGCGGCAACTCCGACATTTGGGGCCTGCCTGGCAAGGAGGGGATTATACTGTAGTTTACAACACACTCCAGATACATGTATTATATTGTTTGGTAGATAATAGGAAGGAGATGTTACTGATAGGAGTGGGAGAGCTATGAAACTGAGGAGTTCCACGTAGCTAACAAGAATTATGGGGTGAATTACCCTCTCTTATCCCTGAGAGAATGTACCAGATTGTGCTTCTGTAAATGTAAAATCCTAGATGACATAAAGGCTGAAGCTTATAGAGGAAGATTTTGTTTTGTTTTTGTTTTTTTCAGTTTCTCAGAGGAGAAAATAATAGAAAAGAGGGAAGTTCAGGATGTACAGAGATTTTAAAATGGATAGATTTTAAAAGCTCATGGAACTTCTTCACATGAAATTAATTGTAAGAACAAAAAGCAACTGAAATATGTTTAGGGGTTTGGGTCATGGGAATGGAGAAGAAGATTTTGATATGTATGACAGGAGCTAGAAAAATAATTTAAAAATTGAAGTCTGGATAATTTTAGAAAGCATTCCTTTTAAAATTGTATTAATAAATGCTTCATTTTTAGAAGATGGCATCACAAAAATTACCCGAAGCTTTGTTTTGCCTGTGAAAGTAGTCCCAAAACTCCACAATGATTAAAAAACACTTCCTGTAGACCCTCAAGTGACCTCATTTGAGCTGTGTCCCATGGCTTTGTAGAAGGAACACAGAATACTTGACAGCTTTTGAGGTACTTACCTTTTTTCCTTTTAATATCACATTGAATATGGCATTTCTGACAGATGCTTTAGGTGAAATTTCTCTCCTAAGCAAATAAAAACAAAGACATAAGTAGAAAAATCTAAAAAACAAAGTGTTATGTTTCCCACCACTAGGGAAGAAAACCAAAAAACATACCTGATATTTTATTTTTCTGGTACAAGTGCAAATAATTGTATTACAGGAAAACACATAATATGTTTTACTTTTTTCCACTGCATCCACAGGACAAAGAATATGATAGTCTTCCATATTTTCTAGTCAATCTATAGAAAGAGCCGGAAAATTACATGTAGAAAATTACATTGAGAATGACATGCATGAAGCCTGTAACACTGGCCAGATGCAATGTGCAAACAAGGGTAAGGTGGCCGTAGCCTTCAAAAGTCTGCCAAGTAAGTGCTGCAACACGAAACAGGTGCTGTGCAACTAAATTGTGCTGAATTACAGGGATATTAATGCAGTATGTTTAAGTAAAATATAACTCTGTGTATATTCTAAGTATAAATGTATACACAGCTGTGAATGTACACGTTTATTAACATCAATTGGAAAAATATTTAAAAATTGATTAATCATTTCGAAAAATATTTTTGAGAACTAAACAAAATTTTAAATTTCCTCTCTACTCTGGAACTTCCAGTCTTTGCTCAAATTATAGCAATTATTGAAGATAGTCTCTGACTCCCAGAAGTATCTATATCCCAAAAGTATTCACTCCACTGTCTGGTATATCATCTATCACATATAGAATTATGTGAATCTCTTTCAGTATCCTAGAAACAAAAAGAAAATTTTCATTTTGGTCATTCATTAGGGCTCAAGAAAGAGGAGGAGGATTAGTCTTCCTAGTTATATCATGGTATAAAACAATTTAAAGGAGTCATTTCTTATGTAATTGATTATTTCATTTAAGTGGTCTAGGATAAGTTCTTGGGAAGCTGGTGTACAAATACCAAATATCAAAACATATTTTCTTGATGTGCTCATAAGGCCAAATAGGAATGTCTTTAATATGGTTTTTTATCTTGCGTCATTAGAGCTTTGTTACAAAACAAATTTCTCTGTGAATAGGGTGTATTACAGTATTCTGATTATGGGACTGTCAAAGTAGGAAATTTTTATCAGTTGTTCTTTAGGTCACTATCACATATTATCTGCATATCATTTCCATAGCAGTGAACATGGATTGACTGTGGCATTAGAATCATAGTGGTGTTGGCTTGAGAGCTGAACATATTGATATACATTCTAGTCATGATGATTCCTAAAGAAAAAAATTGATTATAATCTGTTTGTATATATCACCACAAGCAGTGATGTGCCCATCACTTTGTCAGCTAGTTTGCAGCATTCAGTTGGCTGGCAGACTGGAGAATTTATGAAGCATTAAACTATGTCACTATTAGCCAGATTAAATTCACTGTAACATTATACTTACATGAAGTGCTTTGTGAAAGAGATATGAAAAATGTTAACTGAACTGATCTCAGAAGACAGAAAAATGATTGTGATATAATACTTCGGCTGAATATTATCAGTTTCCTGGTGAAAGCCCATTATAGTTTCTAAAGGACTAAATTCAAATGATGAGGATAAAAAAAAATCAGGACTCTATAACCCAGAAGATTTAAAGATACACAAATTAGATGCTGTGTTTTGGGTGAGAAAGAAACAGGAGGCGGAAAAAGGGATATGACTCACTTTGAACATTCTAGAACCATAGAGTCAGGATGGGCAAGGTCCAGGGAGAGTTGAGGGTACTGGGAAATCATCTTTTGACCTTTGGATATTATACATAAAACTCAAAGTCTAGAGAAGGTAAGTGTATAGCCTAAGGCAGCTAGAAAGTGACAGGTACCTAACTCCTAATACAGTGTATTTCCAAATTAAATTTAATTCAGGGAATAAGCTAAAGACCAATTTCCATAAAATTTGCATTAAAATTAAAGTTAAATACTATACAAGCCTGTTACCAAATCATGAAGATTTAAAATAAAGGGGGTCCTGTGTAGAGGCCAAGTCCATGGGGGTGGCAGGCTTAGCTCACAGAACCCATGAACTCAGAGGCACAGGAGTGGAGGCCATGGACTATCCTTCTGGTGGACTGTGGGGAGAGGCAGGGTTTTAGTGCAAGGAGACAGTCATGTCTTAAGACTCCAGCAGCTCCAACAATTTGATATCCTGGAGGTTTGTCTGGTCTTTATGAAAGACATTTATATATAAGACAGTGAAAAATATTATTTCTGGAGGGGAAAAGAACAGTCCAGTTAATTCTAGGTTTTCTGTTTCTTCTTTCATTTTATTTTTTTGCCTTTAGATTTCTAGCCAGTTCAGAGAGCCCTGTCTCTCCAAACCCCTCAGGAATTGACAGTTTGCCAAATCTTACACATTTCTTAGCCCCAACTAAACAACACTGCAATAGTTAGAAAAGTGTAAACAAGATAACAATAAAATGGTGATCCCGTTTATTAGAAAGCAAAACTGATCCTGTTCTTGCCTGTTAGTAAGTTAGCTGAGGAGAATGTGTGCCAGCATTTTTGGGGGTGGAATAGAGATATGTTGTTTGAGGTCTAAACATGATCATAATGTTCAAAAATATTAATTTGCAAATGACCCACAATTTGAGGGTTTTTTTTTTTAAGATTTTGAGAGAGAGCGAGAACAAGCAGGGGTAGCTGTAGAGGGAGAGGGAGAAGCAGGCTCCCCACGGGCAGGGAACCTGGTACAGAGCTCAGTCCTAGGACCCTGGGATCATTACCCAAGCCGAAGGCAGACGCTTAACCCACAGAGCCTGAGATTTTGTTTTATACATGTCAAGGAGGAAATGTTTAATTAGAAAAAAAAAAAAAACAGAACTGAATAGTACTTTGATCTGAACTACATTTCTCAAAACTGGCCAAAGCACAGAAGAATCCACATCTGTTTCCCTGCTCTGGCTGTTCGTTTCCCCCAGTGGTTGGTAACATTCTACTCTACCTTCTGGTGGAATTCCAGCTTGGCTTTCATTCCCTGTACTCTCCCTAGAAGAGATGCCCTTGTCTTTTTCAGACTCCTCCTTTTTTGTCTTTCATCCTAGGTCACAGAAAGCCTGGTCAACATTTGATTATATGTTCTTCCCCCTGAAAGTTTCACCTCCTCTTCCTGTTTTCTAATCCAGTGGGATTCGATGTGGCCCCTAATGCCTGCAGCATTAGCATCACGTGGAAACTTGGTACAAATGCAGATTCTCTGGCCTCATCACAGACCTATTGAATCAGAAACCCTGGGATAGAGCCTAGGAATCTGTGTTTTAACCAGCCCTCCATATGGTCCTAAAGCAGGCCAGCATTTGAGAACCCCAGTTCTAGTATATTCCATCTTTTAAAGAATCACACCACAGCCCTGGGCTTCCCTTTCTCTTAACTGTCAAGTTCCTCAGAGTTCTTGTTCTCCTTTCTCTTACTCTATTTGATTTTCAACCTACCAGTTTTAATCGGCGTTAGTTTGCATTCTGAGGAATTACACGTTCGGATTGATCTTAGTGTTACCAAGTAACTACTGTTGGAAGCTGGGAATGTAGTTAAGATTTGTGGATTGCTAGTTGCTTCTCTGTAGCTCTATTTGACTGCAGTGGACCTTTCCCGTTGGTCTGATTCAAAACCAGTCAAGAGCGGTAAAGTAATACTTATACAGGATTGCTGTTTTCTCAGTCTACCAAACACATCATCAGGTATCTTGGAAAAGTGCTGAGAAGCGATAGCAGCTGAGAGCAGTCTGAGTTGAGAACATGGCTCCTTCACTGTGTGACAGTAAAAAATACTAAGATTCTGATTCCTCAGAATATACAAGATTATTCATGTTTTCCTCTTTGAAACCTTGCAAAACCCAGTGAAGTATGTTTAATCCCAATTTTTTAAACAAAGAAGTCCAAGTTTCCAGCTGCTGAGGAACTTGTCCAAGTTAATATCGCTAAAAGTTGGCAGGAGCTGGATTTCAAACCAAGGTCTAAGTCCATATAACAGGCTGCTACTGATACCTGCTGCTAAGAGCTGTTGGGTGGATTCATCCATTTGTGTATTTGTTAGTTTAACATTTTTTGTGAAATCTCTGCCTTCTGAGGGGCACTGGGCTGGGTGCTGGCAACACAGAGAAGGCAGACGCGGTCCTCAAGGACTCTCATTCCAGTGGAGCAACAAAGCACTAAACCATTTTAGCTGGTTTCTGTAAGAGTCATGGTTTAGAGCCACTTAGGGTCCTGAGGGAACATGGAAACCATGCAGGGCATGAAGCCCTCCTAGGGGCAGGGACATTAGAATTTTGAGAGAGGAACAAGAGTCAGCTAGAAAACACCACAGGGAGAGAACATAGGGAAGTTCCGTTCAGGTAAAAGGAGTTGCATGTGCAAAGGAAAAGAGGCCTGGTAAAGCTTGGCATACTCCACACACTTCAAGTTTGGTGTGGCTGAGGGACAGGTGAATGGAGAAACAGGCAAGAGCAGAGGCAAGACCACAAGGACCTTGATGCCCTGGCAGGGTTGGAATCTATGTAGAAGGCAAGGGAGGAGACTGGGAATAATCTTAAACAAAAGAACGAGATTTACCAAGATCATGCTGCTGATAGTGTGAAGAATGTATCTGAAACCTGGAAGGAAGGAGTGCCCAGGACCACCCTGTATTCTGACATCTTTGGAGTCAGCTATCTGAATTCTAATTGTAATGGGCTAAATTGTGTCCCCTCACAGTTTGTACTGGAGGGAGGTTGAGCTTGCCTTACCCCTAGTACCTCAGGATTGTATTTGAAGATAGGATCTTTAAAGAGGTAGTTAAATTGAAATGAGGTTTTAGGGGTTGGCCCTAATCCAGTAAGACTGGAGTCCTTCCAAAGAAAGATTAGGACAGATAGGCACACAGAGGGAAGACCATGTAAAGACATAAGGAGAAGATGGCAATCTACAAGCCAAGGAGACTGACCTCAGAAGAAATCAACCCTGGTGACACCTTCATCTCAGACTTCTCACCTCAAGAATTTTAAGAAAATAAGTTTTTGTTGTTCAAGCCACCTGGTCTGTGGTACTTCATTATGGCACCCCAAGTAAATTAATACACTAATTTTAAATCTCCCGTATTTTAAAATGCAGCTATGAATTAAAACTAAAACAACAACTACGTGCTGGGAACTTCTTCTACAGATCACATCAGGCCCACGGAGTAAATGTGTGCTGAATTTGCTGAAAGTCAAATGTTAGCTAGGAATAGTAGTTCCAAGGTCATATTTTCTTTTTATACTTTGGTAAAGGGAACGAGGAGGAGCAATGACAAAGACTTCCTACCTTTGCCACAGACCTGTCTGGGGGATGAATTATTAGGACAGAAAGCCTTCGGATGAAGGAACACTGCATTAAATCCAGTGTAATCTTCAGTCCAAGTCTCGTTGGAGTGGAGAGTGCAAGTATGTGCCCCTCCCTAAATACAAAGGAATAAAACCCCTCTTAAACGCCCCTGAGGGTCTTTCACGCCCACTTGAGAATCAGTCATCTGGAACCAGTCACCCCACAGCTGCCAGCAAATGCCACTTCCGCTGTCACTTTCCTGCAGTATCACAAATTAAGGAAAACAGGTGTGAAAGAACAATTACTGGATGATGTGGAGGAGATACAGGTAAAAAGACGCCAGAAAGTGTCATTGCCAGGTTCAAGAGACTCCGTGGAGTAGAAAGCAACATGCTCCTCTTCATGGTTTGTTGTTGTAGGTGACCTCATTATCGATATTACTCATCTAAACTGCTTTTGTTAAACCAATCAAGCATCTTTCTCAGATTTAGAATGTCCAATAATAGTCTACAGGAAGTAGAAAATTTGGCACGATTAAGTGATTTTTGTACTGCATATATTTTCACTCTTTCAACATTTAAGCATAATGTTTAAGAATATAACGTTCACTTAAATATTGGTATATTTATTTCTAAAATAGTTTTATTAAATATATATGGTTTCTGAAGTCGTTAAAGTAATTCAGTACAGTTGACCCTTGAACAATGCTGGGGTTAGGGGCACCAACCTCTCACTTAGTTGAAAATCCACATAAAACTTTTGACTCCCCTAAAACTTAACTACTGCCTGCTCTTGACTGGAAGCCTTACTGATAATGTAGACCATCAGTTTTTGTTTCAGTTAGACTTAAGACTGAGTCATTCTTCTTCATCAAGGAAAATGCTTTAGATTCATTAGAATGGCCTCACTACAAGAAACCACAATGATACGGTTTTGAAAGATTTAAAAGTTGAAATGAAGAAACAAATAGGTGGTCCTCGTTAACCAGAACTGAGCCACAATTTAACTAGAAAGATCGACCGACCGTCTGGAATAATACACTTTGGCTAACTAATCAAGGTTTTAGCATCACACAAAGAGAGATAAGGTCAAATACTATACAAGTTTTCCTCATGGAAACAGAATAAGGACCATTAATCTCTATACTTAAGAGTATTAAAATTCCACAGCATGAAGCCCCATGAAAATAAATTCAACTCAAAGGATAGACATTAAGAAATGTAAAACTTTCATTTTCAGGTAATACACTATGAAAGCTAAAATAGTATTCTATGTTTCAAACTGGTTTAGTAATTATTCAAACACATAACAATCTCCTGCTGATTTTTAAATGGATTATTTTGTACATTATGTGCTTTTGCTTCAGTTAGGGCCATTTCTAAGTTTTGTTTGAATAGGGTCTTGTGGGTATGTTTTTTTCTTTTTTTTTTTTAAGTTTTTTTTTTTTTTTTTTTCCCACTGCTGGCTAAATGAGTTCCTTGGAGATTGTGGGTGAATGCTGAGATTCTTTAGAGAAATGAAGTTTGTTACAACTATGCTGGCATGTTTCCTCGAGGGGAACAGAAATTATACTAAGATCTAGGGAAAACTGACTACTTTTGAGGAGTCAGAAAATTAGTTGCAAATTTCTTTTTAAAAAACATTCTGTTTCATTATCTCAGGAATTGTGGAATTAGTTACAGATGGTTGTCGTATTTTAAATTTGAAGGAGGGGATTTGTGTGAGAATTAATATAAACAAATGCTAACAGGGCTGGTTTATGCTTATGAGGAATGAGCTAATCAGCCTCAACCACACTCAGAACAGTGCTAAAAAGATTGTGGGATGACAGCAGGATGGGCCCTGGGCACGACATGAAGCACATGGAGTTGGTTTTGGAGACACCAACTCCCTCTCTCGAGAGCCTCTTCTCACCGCTTGTGCCTGTGTTTCTTCCCCTCTGGCATCCCGTGTATTCTCTACCACCTGCTTCTTTCCCCCTGTTCCCCCTGGTAGCACAAGTTCTCAAGAAGAAAATAAGATTTAAGTGAAAGAGCATCTTACAACTTGGATAGATCAGTGTCAGGAACCATGAGAGGGCTGGGGTTGTACTCAGGTTACAAGCTAACAAGTTAGCGGGCCACAGTTCCATGGATGCTGGCAGAAGACCCGGCTTCTGGGTCAGACAGAGGACTTTGTATTACACACAGCAATAGCAGTGGCCATTTGCACAGGTTCCCTGAGCCCTAATTCTCTGGGTGGTGTCGTGAAGGCCAGGGGAGGGTTTTCCATACAGTGGAGTATGTGTCACAGTAGAGTCCCAAGCTTAGGAACTCCCAGTCCTTTACGAAGGACTGCAACCAAACCTGCCTAACATTTGTTCTTACATAATCTTGTTTGTAGAGGGCAGCAAGCACGCATGCCCTTTACTTAGATGCCACCACCTCTGTCTTCCAAGGCTGTTCACTAAACAGTCTGGAAAACAAAATCCAAACAAAAAGTGGTCAGTGCTCTGCTCATAGGAAGGGCAGAAAAAACAGATCTTAACAACACATTTCTCTGTAGATCATGGTTAGAAACAAGCTTCCCCAATGCACAGGCATGGTGAGGGAGAATCAGATCGCAGCACTTTCTGACATCCTCAAGAGCACTATCACAGAAATTAGTTGGAAAATAACCTTGGCAAACCTCACTAGCCCCACTAATTTTAGGAATGGGCTGCAGGGGACAGAGATCAATGCAGAGCAGAACATGCAATGTCTACATACTATCACAGTTCAGGATATAAATATAGTGTCATGTTTTAAAGATTTTTTTTTTTAAATTTTGTAGAGGGAAAGAGATGGTGAAATAAAAAGAGTATGGTGCGTGCCATGTAATATATTAGAAATGAAGAGAAATCCAAGAAAATATTTCCCTTATAGCAAAGCCTAGAAAACGTCGTAGCAAAAAAGATGATGTAGACATTACACAACAAATTCTATATTCAATGCTATCGTATTTGCACCCAGCTAATTTCTAACCATAAATGCTAAGAATGAAAATGCTAATATATAGTAACTTATTTACTGTATATTTACTGTTTTTTAGTTTAAATTGATTTTAAGAAAAACTTGAAACTCTTGAAAGCAGTGAAATCAATTAAGATATATTCCTTATTTAAAGGGAAAAAAATTCATATGTTAGAGCAGAGTAAAATGGACTAGTTTAACTTCCATTTCATGTAGAGGTACATAGAGGAAGAGAAATATGGTAAGCAATAATGAATAGGATGCATTTCACAATTAAATGGACCTCCAAATGGGATGCAAGTGGAGAACCAGACACCATTGTTCTACCTCAGTAGGCAAGATCTCCAGGGCTGACAGACCATGTTAGATTTCTTGACTTGTTTAATGTGCAGGTTATCCCCCAAACTGCTAAATATATTTGCAAATATCTTTTAGACTGGCTCACACTAATTAAATAGCTATTGTTTATAAACTGCAAAACTTATCTAATGCAATATCACAGAAGTTCGCAGTATGTGTTTATTCAAGTTGATGGTTCAGTAGGAGATCTTGAACCAATATGTGCAGCTTGTCCTTTGGGAACAGTGCTACAAACAGCTGAAAACAGCTCAACTCACAGGCAAGAGGAGTATTTTGACTTTAGTAATTCAAACTTTCTTAGGGAAAAACAGTCTAAAGACTTTCCCTTTTAGACTCTGCAAGATAAATTCTGTTTATCCAAATGCTCACAAACAGTAAAGTCTGCTGTCATGTAGCACATATAGGACATTAAAATTCATATGAGCCCCCCAAAGAATTAAAATAAATGAAGTTTAATTAAATGAGGTAGGAAAAATGTTAAGATTGCAGGGGAGAGGAAATAATAAAGGCAGAAATCAATAAATGAAAAGGCAAAAAACAATCTTAGAAAATAGTCCAACATCTGGCTAGCTCGATTTAAAAATGAAGAAATCCAAACACCCAAAAATGTAATAAAAGAAAATACTTTAAAATAGTAAAGAAAAAGACAGAATTTAACACATGAGAAAGTGAAAATAAACAAGATTATGTGTATGATTCTAAAAAATGTGAAAAATAATGATGCAAATTATTTTGAAGGAAGTATGGATTGCCAGAATAGAGTGAGAAAATGGATGAAGGTAAACTCTCAAACTGTTTAATAGCCATAGATCCAAAATACTGAGACCCTCCAAGAGGTATTAGGATAAGCTCTAAGAGTTCATTGGTAAGCTTTGTCCATCTTTCAAGGAAAAGATCAATCCTTTTCTACATACAACTTTCCAGACCATAGAAAAATATGAAATATTTGTATTTATGTTCAAATACACCATAACTGATTCCTGTGTTTGATAAAGATTGTCTACCAAAGGAAAAAAGCTTCAAGCCAAATTCATTTTTGGCGAATGCCAAGATATGAAGGGAAAGAAAATTAACTTGTGATTAACATATCACATTAATAGGTAATACTAGTTCATATAATATTAACATGGATACAGAAAGTTATTTGATAAATTCAGTACCCATTTCCTGATTAAAATTTTTAGTAACCTAGGAGTGAATATTTTACTTGTTCAACATGGATAAAGAATATGAAATCTCAATTCAATAACTAATGCATATCAAACTACAATTTAAATAAAAACTTGAAACAAAATAACTAATGGATATCAAATGGTGGAATAGAGATATTCTCAAGTTGAGAGCAAGAACTCTATAACTAATATTAATAATATAATTCTGGAATTTTTAGCCAATGCAATTAGAAAAGAAAAAGGAGGGGCGCCTGGGTAGCGCAGTTGTTAAGCATCTGCTTTTGGCTCAGGGCGTGATCCCGGTGTTCCGGGATCGAGCCCCACATCGGGCTCCTCCGCTGGGAGCCTGCTTCTTCCTCTGCCACTCCCCTGCTGTGTTCCCTCTCTCGCTGGCTGTCTCTCTGTCACATAAATAAATAAATAAATAAATAATCTCTCTGTCACATAAATAAATAAATAGAAAGAAAGAAAAGAAAAAGGAAAAAATGGAGCTAAAATTACTAGAAAGGCAAAAATGTAATTTTTGTTTTTAATACTATTATAATTGCCTAATGAGAGAAATCATGAGACTAATCCAAACATTTTTCCAAAACAATGCTATTTTACACTTACATATACATATAAATTCTTCATGTATTTTAAAATTGCATGATTATAAAGTATATACTGTAAAGTATTTGATTTTGCAATTATATTATCACTGGTACCAAGATAGTAATATATATAAGAAAATTAGAAAACAGAAGTAAAATTTATAAATGATATAGAAACTCAAGTATATGTATAAACACAATTATATATAGAATTGCTAGTTGTAATGATATACCAAGAATTTTCCTCCTAAGCTCTCTACTATTAGTTATCAGCTAGAATAAAAGGCAACAAAAGATTGTTCTTAACAGCACAACATGATAAACTAAATCTGAAAATAAATGCCATACGTAGAAAATGTGAGAATGTATTGGTAAGACTTTGTATCCTTAAGGATATAAAAGATGGCTTAAAAAATTAAAAGAGAAAAGCAGTGTCATAGAAGTATATAGTGTAAAGCTTTTTCCATAAAATAGTGTCAAATTTAATTATTACAAAAATTTCAAAAAGATTTTTTATTCAGCGGTTAATCTGGAAGAATAACCAAGATTATCAAGATTATTCTGAAAGAAAAATAAAATTAACAGTTTGTACCAATATGCATTAAAACTTATTTAAATATGCAATAAATATTACAGTGGGAATTGAAACCAAAATGGAAAATTATCACTGGACCAATTTAGAGTCCAAAACTATATATAAATGCTGTTTTTAAATCAAAGGGGATAAAATTAATTACTCAATATATAATTCTGGAAATTTTTACTATGAAAGGAAGTTAAATTTAAATTCTTCACTTAATTTTCTGAAATATGTATCAAATAGCTCAAAGGCGTATCTCTAAAGAACTAGGAAATAAGCTTAATAAATATTTATTGTCTCAGTTTAAAGAAATACATTTTATATGAACAAATGAAAGTTGTAAAAAGAACAGTTTGGAAACACAAAATCTTTTTAATTATATTTTAAATTAAAAAAGGTTTTTCAAAAAGCCACAAACCAGTGTCTCTCAATTTGGGTACATGGCTTCTTGTGTTTATGACTTGTAGTCATAATTTTATAGATAATGTAATGTATCATGTTGGTTTATTAATTTTAACAAAGGTACGAGGTAAAATGTTAGTAGGAGAAATGGGGTGCAGAATATATGTAAATCTGAAACTTCTAAAAAAAATTTATTTAAAAAATGGAAAATGTTAAGACTAAGCAATTAAAATTTTTTTACAAATAAAAATTGCTGAAGAAAATATTAATCTCTCCACCATGAAGCAAATTCACAAATAAGTTGTATTTTGACGTATTTAAGCAAAACTTTTTAACAACGGTATATACAGTGACGTTAATGTAGTTCAGAAGGTTACTTTCGTATGTTGTAGTGCTAACGAGACTACCACACATTTTCCAGAAATCCTTTTGGCAATATACACCAGAAACCTTGGAAAGATCCATACTTTTTTTTTTTTTTTTTTTAATTTAAATTCAATTTAGTTAACATAGTGAATTATTAGTTTCAGGGGTAGAATTTAATGATTCATCAGTTGCATATAACATCCAGTGCTCATTTCATCAACTGCCCTCCTTAATGCCTGTCATCCAGTTACCCCATTTCCCTGCCCACTTCCCCTCCAGCAACCTTCAGTGTTTCCTAGAGTTAAGAGTCTCTTAAGGTTTGTCACCTCCTCTGTTATCTTATTTTTCCTTCCCTTCCCCTGTGTTCGTCTATTTTGTTTCTTAAATTCGACATGAGTGAAATCATATGGTATCTGTCTTTCTCAGACTTACTTTACTTAGCAAAGTACCCTCTAGTTCCATCCACGTCGCTGCAAATGGCAAGATTTTGTTCTTTTTGGTGGCTGAGTAATAAAGATCCACAAGTTTTGACCCAGTCATTTTTGGAATGTATCCCATGAAAACAATCTTAAGAACAAAACAAAATATAGATTACTTTATTTATGACTATTTTAGTCAGGATTCTGACAGGAGACCAGAAACCCCTCTAGATATTTTAAACAAAATGAGATATAAAACAGAGAAGCAGAGATTTATAAAGTCATTGAGAATGGAAACAAAGGTCAGAAAAAGTGTTTGAGAAAATGGACTGGTGACTTACAGAAAAACCACTGCAGATGATCTCATTCCCCGCATCAGGGAAGAGCGTTGATACCTGTCTACTGCAGACCCAAGAGCAATAATGCCCTTTATTCTCTACCTTCTACATTCTGCTCAAATGTCTCCCATTGACAAAGTCTAATGTGGAAACCTATTGCGAGGGATTCTGGGTAACATATCTAGTTCCAGGCTTTCAGCCTTTTAATAATAAAGGTGAGAACATAGATACAGTGACAGTTGAGTAGTGAACTACTGATACAACACATTGTTCCATGGGATACTTTTGTAAGAAATTCTGATATAGGGGCACCTGGGTGGCTCAGTCGTTAAGTGTCTTCCTTCAGCTCAGGGCGTGATCCTGGTGTTTTGGGATCAAGCCCCATGTCAGGCTCCTCCGCTATGAGCCTGCTTCTTCCTCTCCCACTCCTCCTGCTTGTGTTCCCTCTCTCGCTGGCTGTCTCTGTCAAATAAATAAATAAAATCTTAAAAAAAAAAAGAAATTCTGATGTAACAAAAAAAGTCAACAGTCTAAATGCCATTGATAGTCATATGATGGGATTCTATGAAGCTGTTAAATATCATATTTTACAATGCATGAGAAATCATGTATCAGTGACCTGAGAAAATATTCATTATATTAAATTAAAATCAGTTTGCAAAGCAATGTAATATCAACCTACATTATTATAACACATAGCATAATTCTATGCAATTCCAACTTTGTAGTGATAGGAAGTTTCTCTGATTGCAATATAAGGTATTGCAGACATTATCCTAAAATCCCATTTTAAAAATGAGTTTCTCAATAAAAAACTGAGGCTTTGTTGAGGTAACATGAAGAAAACCTGAAGAACTGTAAGATTTTGAGCTTAATGTCATGTTAGGAATCAACACTCTAAAATATTATACAGCCCAGTGGTACTACCCTATATTCAGATTATAGTTAACTTTTAAAGTAAATGCTGTAGTCTGAAAAGCAGAAAGAATTTTCATGGCTAGGTTTTTCCAGCAATAAGGTGACTACACTAGAGATCTCGTTAACTTAAAAACCATTAAATCAAAAATGTTTTCTCAATGTCCATGATAATAGAGGAATAAAGTTGCTTTTCACTGAACATAGTGCTTTAATTTGAGCCTGTCCTTCAAGAAATACCATCTGTTATCTGGTCCATTATCAAGATTGATGCCATAGGCTATTGTTGGGAGAACAAACCTTCAACAAGCAATCAGTTCTTTAAAAAAAAAAAATGTATGAGCATATTACTCTCCTTTGCAGAATGATTACACCATATATTTAGTTGTCTGATAAAGAAAGTGTTTTATTGGAATGGAATTATTTACCCTGGGGACTCACTCTGGGAGTCTGCAGAGGGAGTGCCAGTCTCCAGGAGTTTTTTCCAGGTCATTCTATCCCTGCTAATATTATTCAGTTATTCTGTCCTTTGTCAGTTCTGCTTTGTATATGATTTTTTAAATTGCGATTATTTTGTTCAATTTCACATCCAGATAGAATTCCAGTCTACATTTTCATACTGGCTCTTGTTCAGAATTCAATTATTATCTGTCTTTTCTCTGACTTCAACATCAATAAGAGCATTTAAAGGTCAAGGGAGAGCTTTAATCAGTTCACTTTAGGAGAAGAGAGGATCTCTAGCCAAAGATAGAAGTCTAGTAGGAAAGACCTTATAGAAATTACTATGAATTGTTTTAACTTGCATGCCCCTGTGATGATCTGAAAGATCTAGATGAAGGGAGATTAAATCAGAGCATTCAAATGTAAAAAGACCATATACATTTTGAGTTTGGGCTTGAAAATCACAAATCTAACCATTTTATTGTAGTTAATGATAAACAAGCTATATAAATCTATATATAAAACCTCATGTTGCATCAAAAACAAATAATTAAAACAGTTTGTGCCTAATTAATGTATTAACAGTCCTTACCTGGAAAAACAAAACTATTAAGAGATGACTCACATCAAAAATCAAAAATTCCCCTAGCATGCTTTTAGGGGAAGTTTCTCTGGCATCAGGATGTTAAATGAGTAAACTCTCCAAGGCACTTAGAATTTCACAACCCAGGAAGAAAACATGTTAGTAGTTTTGTGACAGAAATCAGCAGTACACCTTGTCACCAATATTCTCTTTCCTTTAAACTCTATCACTTGTCTCAGATACTCCAATTGCCAAAAAATCTTAAACATTTAACTTTGAGCAATTTGCATTTATCTTTACCCATTCAGATAAAAACATCCTTCTTATGAGTTTAAAGGAGCTTAAATAGTTCACGATCTCCTGTTCTGTAGCTGGACATGTAGCACATCATGCAGTGGGTGGCCGAGAGCAGTGGCTACGTGCAGACTCTAGGCTTGATTCTAGCTCTGCCATTTAATAGGTGTGGGACATTGAGCAAGTTATTCAACCTCTCTGCCTGTTTTGTCAAATGGAGGTAATATCCCCAACTTAGGGTTGATAGGAGGAATAAACATGCTTATAGAAGGTTACTAAGTATATTGAACAATGTTTGGCATATAAGCAAGGAATGATTAGCTGCATTTATATATCCCTGAGGAATAGTTTTTATGTATACAGACATGAGAGCTATTTTGTGATTTGGATCAGGAAAACAGCCACCTGCTTTTATATACCATTTTTTTAAGTGTGGTGTTACATTTTTAAATGATTGGGGAATAAAAGAAATAATGTTTTGTGACACATGAAATCTACATGAAATTCAGATTTCAGTGTCCACAAATAAGGTTTTATTGAAACACATGCCAGAGTTGAGTATGGCTGCAAAGCCTAAAAGACTTACCCTCATCCTTTACAGGAACAGTTTGCTGACCTGTGGGCTGTGGGCAGTGTTTTAATGTAACAGTATTATCCTTGCCTCCATTCTTGAATATAGCAGTGACTGTTAGATTCAATAACTTTCATTTTTTTTTTCCACGAAATCAAGTAAAGGGGAATAGTATTAAGAAATATTCAGTTTTTAATTTATTAGAAAGGACACCTTAATATTACTAGAAAGTATAGAATAGGTGAAGTCAGAATTAAGGATTTTGCATTTACATAACTTTATTAACATTATCAGTGTTTCTCAAAGTATATATATTCATAAATATATACACACATTCAACCAGTGATATCCTCTACAACATATTGGCAGTAAGATAAAGGACTACTTAGCAAATATATTCATCCTGCATAAACTACTCTTTTTTAATGTCAAAGTTTTTTTGTTTAATTTTTTTTTTTGAGTGAATAGGGCTTATTTTCTGATCTCTCTTTCTGACCTTCTGTAATGGCTTTATCAATGCATGTTTTTAAATGTGGAGACAATTCTATCTTATACAATTTTTAACCTCCCACCACTGCCTAGTATGTTGCAAGCACAGGGTAGGCCATTTTATATATTTTCATTGAGATTTATTGACTTGAATTAAATTAGAGTTAAGTAAAACATCTCAGACAATGAACCCTCAATAATCTTGGCTGTGTTTACCATGTCCTAAGGCCTTTCTAAGAGAAGCCACAATTTAAAAGTTCTAAAATAATTACAGAAATAAATATGGTGCCATATTGTTCGCTGAAAAGTACAACTGTCAATTACAAATTCAATTTTCAGTGGCAGTGTGAATGTAGAGAATTTTATAAATGCACCATCTTGTAACTGAGTGGTAAATGTTTTTTTGGGTCTCCCTTTGCATTGTGGTTCTAAATATTTTAACATGATTGTTTTGCCAAAATATTACCTCACTAGCTCAAAATGTGCGAGGATTAATGTAACACACAGTGAAAATGAGTTTTGTTTTTCTTGGTGTAGGAATAAATGTTATCCCACCGAACAATATGACTCCTTTTTAATTATGTTTAAAGGACCCTTTGCAGTTTGACCTTCTCTCTCAGCGTAGAGAAAGATTAACAGGTACTGCTGGAATGATCTACTTCCCATGTTGCCTTCTATCACTGTGATCAGTAGCATCATCTGAAACTTAAGAATATACTAAATTGGCTTTACGTGTATGATCAGCTTTTAAAATCAAACAACATTAGGATTTGCTTTCTTTTGTTTATTTCTGCATACCCTTAGTATTCTAGTGTTGGAGATTGGATTTCCTTTCTCCCCAAGGAATTCTTTAAGGAAAAAAAAATAAAAAGGAATCATCCATGCTTTGTGCAACAGAATGGACATGCAGGTCCTCTAGGAGGGATTTGAATCCTAATAGTACCATTTAGCCTCTTAGTATCTTTGGGCAAGTTAATTTTCAAAGCCTCAATAGCCTTATCTGACAGAGTATTATTATCCCTTCTTTGCAGTGTACTTCCTAAGATTAGAAATGATAGATGTAACACAGCTGTCCCAGTAAACCCTCGGTAATGGTGGTCACTGTTTTTGTTGTAATCTGATCAAGGTCTTTATTAACCCAGTGAAAACCTTCTACTTCTTGCTCTAAGAAATCATTTCCTTATTCCTAATCAGCCTTCAGTAAAATAAAGTGATTTGTTTGGGGAACTTGGTCTCACAGCAGTCATCCACATCATGGCTTCATCCTGCAACTGGAACTTAAGTTGTGGGTCAGTCCGTGGCTTGGAAACAAAGCATGGGCATGTGACACTGAATTCTTCTAGGGATGGTAGGGGATCATGAGGAGAATTGGGAGCCATGTGGAAAAAAAAAAAAAGTCACAAGAAACAAACTTTCCTTACCTTGTCCATAACCATTTTGATTTTGATGTATCTTTGGCAGGTGCCATTGAGGTAAAGGAGGGCTTTAAAGACAGTTGTGGCATACGCTCCAGCCTCCCTCTGTAATCCCATCCCATTACTTATCTTTACAAGTTGGCTCTTTTAGAGAGTTTCAGAGGACTCTCAATTTACCACAGGCTAACAAACTCGTCTTCCCCTGTCCCGTTACTATCCTGTTTCTTCCCAGTTAATGCTACTTTGGTAGACTTAACTCAGAATTTATTCAAGGTTTACACATTAATTTGGCAAATATTGAGTGCCTACCATCATTCTAGCTATTGAATATGCAACAGAAAACAAAACTAATAAAAACTCCCGCCCTCAGTGAGCTGTATTTTAGTGGGAAGGTGCAGACAATTAAGTGAATAAATAAGTTATTGTGTATATTAGCAGGGGATGAGCAAGGGCGGGGAGAGAAGAGATAGAAAATACTGGGAAGTAGAAGTGCAGGAACTTGTTGTCAGGAACAGCTTCATTGCAATGACAAGTAAAATCACTAGGTGGATGTAAAGAGGAAGCAATCTAGGCAGAAGGAACTGTAAATGCAAAGTCCTAAGGCAGGAAGCTGCCCTTCAAGGTCTAAGAAGAGTAAGGGGGCAAGTATAATTGGTTTACAAGAGATAATATCAAATCCTCAGGGGTGGTATGGAGGAAGATAGGGAACATCTAGACTGTTGTAGACTACAGAAAAATGTTGGCCTTAAGTCTGACTAGTATGGGGAGCCTCTGACGGCTCTGAATGGAGAAGTGATATGAATGGACTTGTGATTTTAAAAGATTCACTCTAACTGCTGTATTGGAAATAGGCTATAAGGAAGTGAGATGGGAATAGGCCAACCAATGAGGAAATCATTACAGATATCCAGGTGAGGGGCACGTGGGTGGTTCAGTCAAACATCCAACTCTTCATTTTGGCTAGGTCATGATCTCAAGGTCAGGGGAGATCAAGCCCTGCGCCATGCCCCCGCTCCCCTCCAAAAAAGGGAAAAAAACCCAAACAAACAAAAAAACACGTCCAGGTTGATGTCATTGGTAGGGCTGAGTAGGAAGCAGCTGGATTCTGTGACAGGGACCTGGTAATGGATGGGTGACAGTGGAGAGAGAAAGGGACAGTCGTGTATGATGCAGAAATGTTTTAATCAAGTATTTGAAAGGTAAGAGTTACTCTCAAGTGAAAGGGCAAAACGTGAAAGCAGAGTAAGTTTTGGGTCAGCATCAGGAATTCAATTTTAGGCATGCTGAGTTTGAGCATTTTAGTTATTGCAGAAAATATGTCAAGTAGGCAGGTCTGGAGTTGGGGAGTCATCAGAGCTCAAGATACGAGACTGGCAGAATCCTCAACACAGACAGTTTTTAAAGTTGTGAGACTGGACATGATTGCTGAGTGAGAGCTGAAAGATAAAGGGACGAGACCCAAGGAATGATATTTGTTTGTACTCTAATACGAACGAAGTGGCAGGTGAGATGAGCTGCAAGTACATGAAGGAAGGGCTAAGGGCTAGGATTCTACATGCCTCTGATGGTATTGTTTCAAGAAACTGGAGGTGAGCAAGTAGGTCAGGTGCTGGTGATGGGTCGTATCAGACCAGGACTGAAAAGTGACCGACCACTCCACTTCGCAATGGCAGATCCAGTGTGACTGTGATAAAAGATGTTTTGGTGTCCCTGTTTAGAGTAGTTTCAGGTAAGAATGAAAGGAAAATAATTGGAATCATTGAGCACAGATTTCTTTTTTTTAACTGATTTTTGCTGCAAAAGGGAGTAGAAAAATGGGGCAATTATACCTGGAAGAGGAAGCATGGTTAATTTTTTTTTAAATGGAAGAAACAGGTTTGTATGATAATGGAAATGAACTAGCTAAAAGGAAAATTATTTAGAATGCAGAATAAAAGGGTGCTATTGCTGGAGAAATTTCCTTGACCAAACTGGGAGGGAGATAGGGTTCAATGCACAAGAGAAGAAGCTGGCCTTAGAAATAAATAGTTGATCTTATTAATGATGAGAAAGCTGAGTGTAGGTAAGGGATAGATGTAAAGGTCTCAGCCTTAACAGAAGCATTCACATTTAGATTTAAGGTACTATTTAAATAAATCTCTAGTCATACAATTTTAGTAAACTTAAAATGAAGAATTTCCATCAGGGTTTGGAAGTATATTTTTCTTCTTAGATAGAAAAGAGACTAATTAGAGCTTCCTAAACTCTGCTATGCAGATATTACCCTGGGAAAAATATGTCTCTGGCTGAATGTAGCCCATTTAAGGAACACAAAATTCATTCTTTCCCTTATGTCTGACAGGGCCTATAGCAACTCCAGTTTGTAAATGAGCTCATTCATTTGTGAACTGGGAGTCATAGCTTTGCTCAAGTACAAGAAACAGCTTGAATTCGACGGTCTTAAAAAAACTGCCACTAAAATTAATTTCAGTCAAACTTTTAACTCAACTGTTTGAAAACTCTTTCCTTTTGAATCTTTGAAAGTATTTTACGATTTTGGCAGTTGAGCAGCTGGGTGGCCCACTTGGAAATGCTTTGCTGCCTCTGTGTAAGCCACAATAAAAACTCTGACCTGATGAAAATAAAGTGTTTACACAAACCAAAATTTCTAGAGTCTAATTTACAGAGGGTTTCAATTGGTATCCGCAAATACTAGCCCAAACCCAGTAACAGATTTCAAATGAACTTGTTGGAAAAGGCCCTTCACTTGTGGACAGTGTTTCACTCAGGTTTGGGGGGAACTCCACAGTAGTGATCAATACTTTCACACTCACCACTGCGTTTAAAATACGTTTTTGTGGCCCACAATGTATGCGTGTTACACACATCACACGACTACTTCGTGTCCGAGGAAAGGATCCTAAATGCAACACTGATGGCAAAGTAAAAACAAAAACAAAACGACGTTTCGTCTAATAGACAAAGGCATCATATTACACTTGTGAAGGCAGATTATTTTTTATCTTTTCTTCTGATGTAAATGAATGCAGAGTAGAAGGGAAACCTCAGTATGATGAAGTAAAAATAAATGCTGTCCAGGTTCAAAAGAAAATAGTGGAACACCTATCCTTGGCTTTATTAATGCTTTATATGCTATAGCTTCAAAACATTTTCCAAAATGTTAAATATGAATTATGCTAAAAAAGGTAAGGTGGAGTTAGTAATGCATTGGAGTACAAATTACCAAGCTTTACGTAAAAGCATAGTTACTAATGCATTGCTTACAATTTTAATATTAACATGCAATAGATAATTCTGTTGCTTTATACATTCACCAAATGGCAAATGAAGAGCATACTGTTGAGGAAATCTAATGTTTCTTTCCTTCACCTTTATTGAGTTTATTTTGCATCGAGGTATCAAAAGTACTTAAGCTTTCATGTTTTTGTTTCTCTGAAGAGCAACTGTTGAAAATTACCTCCGTTGCTATGTGATCTATAACTGGGAAGTAAGTAAACCAAAGCAGGCCATGTGGCTACACTGATTCAACTTTAATATTACTAAAAATTTGGAATTAAGAAAAGTAGTTTGATTGTTTCTATATTGATGAACAAATCAGACAGCTGGTGCTGTGATCCATTCGATGGCTGGACTTCTAGCTGTTCAGATTGCTGCTGACCAAAGAAAATGAACAAGTATAAAGAAGGTTTATATGTTCCTTCAACAAGATTACTCATTATATTTTCAGAGAGATTTTCCATTAAAAAGTCAGTGTGGTGTCTTTATAAACAAAACACACTTGAAATAAGCAGAAAGGAAAAGAACAAAACAACCCAGGGCCCTAGCCCAGAGAAGAACCTCTGATGACCATTTCGGCTGGATTAAGAAACATTCCCTGTTTCCTCCATGAAGTAGACTTCCTGTGTCCATGACCTGCAGCCTGCTCCCTGCTAACCAGGCTTGACTGTTGCTTCCACCAAAAGAATTGCTTTCCAAGATTCTGATGCTTGTTCTCTTAACATTTGATGCCATTTTTACTTCCTATTTTAATGCCACAATTTAATGAAATCTTTTGTAATCTGTTATAATGTGACAAACAGGGAAAAAAACATTCTATGAAAACTTGCTTTAATGATTTGTAAAGATTCCTAGTGAGAAATTTATTTCAAATTGTGGTGAGACAGCTGCAAAATATTAACCAAAAAAAAAAGCATAAAGATAGAAAAAAAAATAGAGCAATCTGATGGTAATCTGTATTCCACCCTAAAGGAATTGTTACATACACACACACACACACAAATATATAACTTATTTTTTAAAGGATTAAACAGAGATCCCATTAGGAGACCTGTTTAAAAAAAAAAAAGTGTCCTATATAAACTTTGATTAAAAATATTCATTTGTGGGGCGCCTGGGTGGCACAGCAGTTAAGCATCTGCCTGCGGCTCAGGGCGTGATCCCGGCGTTATGGGATCAAGCCCCACATCATTCTCCTCCGCTATGAGCCTGCTTCTTCCTCTCCCACTCCCCCTGCTTGTGTTCCCTCTCTCGCTGGCTGTCTCTATCTCTGTCGAATAAATAAAAAAAAAAAAAAATTCATTTGAAGGTAAAGGAAATATTTAATAAATGTATAATTATTAGTAATTTCCTTAATCAGTTGTTTTGATTAAATGACTGTCAGTTTTGATCACATTTGCTACTGTTTACATAATAGTAATTAGTTGCTAAATTCACTTAGTGTTTTGTGTATTTATTATATTTCTTTTAATTTTTAATGAAAATATTCTAAATACTTGTTTTCCAGAATATGCCTTGTTTAAAAAAAAAAAATCTGTAGGAAGTACTATGTTATTATATTTCTGTCTTGGAAACGCAAAACACAAATTAGCATGATAAATACTATGAGATCTCCACAGTAAAAAATACTCAATAAGAAATCTAAATAATGTTTTATTTTAAAACAATCTCAGGCTTACAGAAAAGCTATAAATACAGGAGAGTGAACTTCCCACCCCCAGTCATTTGAGAGTAAGTCAACACCTGATTCCCATCATCCCAACACTTTTAGCGTCTGTTTTCCACAAACAAAGGCACTCTCCTACATAACTATAATAGGACCATCAAAACCAGGAAATCAACATTGTTTTATTATTTCCTCCCACCCCTCAGATCCTGCTTGGGTTTCACCGCTTGTCCCAGTAACACCCTTTAGAGCCAAAGGATCCAGTTCTGAGTTACATGGAGCATCTAGTTTCATTTATTCTTGGTCTCCTTCAGTCTGGCAGATTTCCTCAGCCTTTCCTTAATTTTCAGGACTTTGACATTGTACAGATTAGTGTCCATTCGTTTTGTCAGATTTACCTCAGTTTGAGTTTGCCTCATGTTTCCTCATGATTTGGTTCAATTTATGCATCTTTGGCAGGAATATCGCTCAAGAGAGGTTGTGATGGTTTGTGGTGCACGATTTCATGTCACCCCACGATGTGGATCATGTGATTCAGGTGTTGATTACCTGTGTGACTGGTGTGTATTGTTTTACAGACTTCTTAGTCACTATAGCATTCTTTGGTTTGGTGACTTTGGTTTTTAGTTGTTTCTTTTAACTTGTGAGAATTTTGGTTATCTGAGGGTGCTTTTTCTAGAAAAAGATTTTTATTTTGTTCTGCTGGGAGTTAGGGACACTGTCAACACTTCAGCCTACTGCTCTATCACTTTCATTTGATACAAGCAACATGGGACTCAAATTGGAGTTCTCATATTCTCTTACCCCCCACATCTAAATAATTATTCAGTTCTTCTACGTCAGCTTCCTAAAATCCTCACTGTTCATGTTCTAAATCAATTCTTCAGTCTTCCATACTGCTGAAGGAATGATTTAACCAAACCTTGCCCTGTGATTTCTACACCCCAAGTTCTTCAAAGGCCTTAAAAACTGCACCATTTGGATCATTAAGTAACATGATAATTTGGTCTTTTCCTGCCTGCCCCTCTAGGCTCGTACAAGGTCACTTCCCTTAGTCTTCAACACTTCAGTTGTATTTTAGCTTGACAGACTGTACTTTTCCAAATGTCTGCACATGCTCAGAGATCCCTCTCTTCTCTAATCAGTTCAAGTGCTAGCTCCGCCGAAGGACTTGCTGTCTTCCCTGGCTGGATCTAGACTTTCCTTTCCCATTGCTTTCCAGTGTAGCTTATATACAACTCCACTGCAGCTCAGTTCACTTTGTATTATAAACACTTATTTGAATGTCTTCCTTTACAACAGAGTGCAAGTTCCTTTAAGGCCAAGGATTAGGTCTATTTACTTGTACATTAACATTTCTCTGTCATAGACTAGCATGGAACCCAGTCTGTGAATAATGGTCGAGTCCATGGTAGGCATACGCCTGTGTAACTATTGCTGTATGAGCAAAGAACGCTGTAGATTACATTTGTAAAAGAAAATCATGGTGGGAATTACACGTCCCTACAAACTGTTACTAAAACTGAAACATTATTGAACACTTTACAAAATAAGTATATGAGTTAGGATTATCCTTGTTCACTAAAACACTCCTACATAAACACATTCAGTCAGGTTGTAAACACTCAACATAGTTTAAAAAAAACAATCAAAAAGTTAATATAAAGTCTAGAAATCTAAACTCCATAGGAGAGTGCTGATGAAGGCACTGTATACACTAAAGATTGACTGTCATGAGATGTATAAATCAAAGTTCATAGACACACACACACACACACACACACACACACACCCTCCTGCCCTGATATTCCTTAGTTTCTTTAATTCTTTTTTTAACAGTCATCATGATCTCAGTGAAGCAGGAAGCAGTTTTGTGTCTGTTTGCATGCAACGCCAAATTTTTTTTATATGAAAATCAATAAATACTAAACTCCTGTTTAATTTTCCTATTGGAAACATATTTTAGCTTTTGCCTGTGCCCAGTATAGCTGAGTCTGACCATACTAGATCCTTGAGATTTAGTCCCATTATTTCTTCACTTGGATTTATTTTCTAGTAAACACAGGCAAATTCAGGCTCTCAGACATTTCCTTTTATTAACCATTTATTCCCCTTTCCTCTGTTTCCAGATATAAATTCAGCTATTACTTCTCCGCAATTAATAATAAGTGCTGTAGGATGTCATACAGTCTACTAAGTTGCTGAGCTTTCTAGAAGAAGGGTAACTTCTCAGCCTTGCACTTATTATTACTGTTTCAATATTCACTGTGAAGTTTTGCCTCAGGGTGAACCAGGAAATTTAGAGCAACTTATCTTTAAGAGTTGCTATAATTTAGTGCATTTTAATATACAAAGAAATGGACAGTCCATTCACCATCCAACTTAAAAAGTGTGAACGAATTTTGTAGATACAAAGGAATCTTAAGAGCTTATCAAAGAATCTGGTCATCAATAGATGGAATACTGTGCATGGATTCTGTATACTGATGAATATATCACAGAAGTGTTTTTGTAGGTCTGTTGATCTTATATCTCAAAACTTGACCACCTTATTGGTAGATGTTCGTAACTGTGCATACAAACTTAGTAGCCACTGAATGAATGCAGTGGACAGAAGAAACTGCCTACAAAAAGGATTGTCTTTATGATGGACAATACGATATATTTGAGTGAATTTTCCTTAATAAATGTTTTAAGGTTTTCATTTCTGTTTCAAGAAGTTAAGCAAACAGAACAAAATAGGTTGTAAAACCCGAAACCATTAATGCAGTTTCATAGAAAATGACATCACAATACCACATACTTTTCATGAATACCCTCATTCTCTTTTCACTAACTGAAAGCATTTTCCAGAGTAGGAGTGAAGTGGCAAAATGGCCAGGTGTGAGCTCCAAGTCTGGATTTATTTTTATTTTATCTCTGTCACTTCCTAGCCAAGAGACTTTTGGAAAAGCTGCAAAAATTTTGTGCCTCAGTTTTTTCATTTATAAAATGAGGACAATAAGAGTACTCATTTTACAATGTCATGTAAATGAACAAATACAAGTAAACTTGTCACAGAGTAAGATGTCAATAAATAAAGCCGTCAGTTCACTATATCTCTGCATAAAGAAAATATGATTTCCCTGCCTTCCATCCCAAGCGCCAGCCATTTTCCCTTCCAATTTTGAAGCAAACAATTGAGTTAATTAGTTACTGTAATTTCATATTACCTACATTTGACTCAGCACTGAGCTTCCACACCCTCTGTGGTGCTGGAGCTCCCTTACCAGGTCACCTTTCTCATTATATCGGCATTTTTGCAGCCGGAGACAGCAGTTACTGAGCTGTAGCGTCGAATAGCTTTCAGCTGATGTTCACTTTGGCCAGCAGCAAAGTATGGACATTGTGTTTACTGTCCTAACATCTCCCTAATTATATATTTGTAAAAGAAAACAAAAACAAAATACTTAAAATTCCATGTAGAAGGGCGTTATCCCCACATTATGATTCATCTAATTTAAAAAGACTTTCAGTGCCAAGAAGAATCTATTTGAGCCTTGTCCATCTACACATTTATTTTTGTGGGGACTAGGGGTCGGAAAGAGGTACAAGTCTTGTTTTGCCATCTTCTGTTTCTTGAATTTTGCAAAAATAAATGGCTCACTCTCTGTTTGTTTTGTTGAGTAAACATCTTAATGCAGGGATAATGCCCAGCCCTTTCAAGTAGGATAAGATCTGTACATAAGACCCTCAAATTTGTCCTGAGCCACTGAGATTTGGCTTCATTATTTGAGGTAGATTTTGTTTCCAAGTAGAAGGATAAACTGACTCAATCTTTGCATAAAGTTCTCCTCTGTCTTTAAGGGTAAGGATAAGCGTAACTTCTCATCGTTGGATTTCTGGGCCATTCTGCTTACGCTCTTTATATCAAATCAGTGGAACCTCTGGTCCAATCCTGGATACAAGCTCTAATTATACTTCCTCATAGAAAAAAATTTTTTCCCTTATTCCTGTGTCTGAACTCTTTTGATTGCCTTTTGTCTTTGCAACTTCTCATTTCCAGTGTGAAAACCACTAACAGAGGTAAAATCTCGTGAATCTGATTTAGAATTGTCAGATAAAATACTAGATGCCCAGTTAAATTTAAATTTCAGATAAACAGTGCTATACTTAGTACTTTTAGTATACATGTGTCTCATACAATTCAAATTTAACTTGGTTTCCTGTATTTTTACTTGCTGAATCTCACAAGCTGAATTTCATCTCTAATTACTGATACAGCTTTATAAATAAAGCAGAACAGACTTGCATAAAAAAAAGGAGTTCAAGTGTTTACTTTTATTTCTTTGTACATTGCAAAACTTCCAACCGTTCTTTTGATTTGAATTTACTAGTTTTGTTTTCTCAGTTGCTTTATGACAATTTTTCTTTGTTGATTCTCCCTCCTTATTGTAATGCAGTCAACTCCATCATTGCTTGTTCAATGCCCATTTTTTTTCTTCCTACATCAAGATTTTTACTTTTACTTTTAACTTTATTCTTTATGAAATAGAATGATTCCAAAGTTTTCATTACTATTGTATTTTCTCTGAATGACACAAGTTTATTAAGGAATACTCAAACAGGATTTTAATAACACAGGATCATCATTGTACTGACATTCTCTTTGCCAAGTTTAGACTACTTATGGAGAATATTATTGTTGTGTTCTACATCCAGAATTCTGGAAGGAATACTGTGTTCTCTTCATCATGTGCATTCATTTCTGTAACTTCCATTACGTATTTCTTACTTAAAATCCTTCTGTACATTTCCTGAAGTCTATGGCACACTGATAGGAAGATTAATCTTTGAGTGGTAGATTTTCCAGCTTTCACCCATTCCAAGTCATTTTGCACGCTACTGTCATTTTTTTTTTTTTTTTAAAGACTGACACCTTGATCATGTTGCTCCCCAGACCCTGGCGTTTCTTCTAGTACTCTTTGGATCAAGTACAAACTTCAGATGTTTCTATTTATTTCTTCCTTGACTTACTCTCTTCTATCAATAGCCTCCATCTTCATTTCACCAGATTTATTTAAAAAACAGGACTAATGGGAATTCATCTCTATTTACCTAACTAACCCTGAATTTGATACACTCTGCCTTCCTCCAGAATATAAAATGACAACCCTCCCCTCCTTCACATTAAGTTGTTTTTCCCCCCAATCATGTATAGGATATTCTCTTTGATCATCCTTTTTTTTTTTTTTAAAGCTACTTTACTATTTTAACTCCTAACACACTTTTGATTAATATAATCATAGTGCAGTGAAAAGAATACATCTGAATGAAGTTCTGGCTGTTTCACTTTTGACAAATTGAATGACTTTCTAAGTATCAGTTTTATCATCTTAAACAATTGGGATCATCCTTATCTAACAGACTTGCTCAGAGTAATAAATGTAACACATCAATCAATCCATCCAGTGGTAAGGTGTATATTAGGCATTAAATAGATGGTAATCTCTTCCCACATAGTTATTTCCAAATTAAAAAGAAAAGTCTCGAATAGTCTAAAGAAAGAGGCTGTATATATTAGTATATGCTTTTAAATGTGATATGCTATGGGGTTTTGAGAACTATAATGATTAGTTACCTGGCTTTAGCAAAGAATGATTTCCAGAGAACTGAAACTTATCCTTCTAAAAGCAAAAGTTTTTAAAATAAATTCTGAAGAAATCCTATTGAAAGTTTTCTGAAAGACTGTGTTCTTCTATGTCTCCTTAAGCAGAGCATGCTGATGAATATTTATCTTATCATGAACCTATAAATACTATATACATTAAATTTTGTGTTCCACACTTTCTCCCCTTGTAAAATGCCACAGATTACTATTCTTTTGGTCTACTCGTGTATTTTTCCATCTTCCTGTTGAGTGCTAGTTTACCTTACCTACACAAGCTGCCCCCTCTTACCCCTACCCCCAACCCCAGCATCACCAGTTCTCAACCATGTGATTTACTAATTTTCTAACTTGTTGCTTATCTGTGAGTGGAGGTTTTAGGTCTTAAAAAAGTAACCTTTATGATAGGAAAAGTAAATGCAAATAGTGGGTGAGTACCCAAGGAGCTCACCTATGCATCAACTTTATTAAATCTGTTTGGTAACTTTAGAGGCCTTGCTGCTTATTTCCTGATTTTTAGAAGTATCCCTAGTGGCTGCTTGCCAATGAGAAAGTTGCAGATAAAGTTATTAACGTTATGAGAAACTGATTGTTATTGTTATAAATCAATGCCAAGAAATTTTGTACATTTACTTCATAGCATCATTGTCTGCTTAGCATATCATTTTATAAAACATCAGAAGTTCTTCAGTGCTGAAAGGGCCAGGTCACAGACAAAGGTTTTTACAAACCTAAAAGAAGCAGACAGATATGTCCTATTGATGAAGAAATGGACAGTTATTTCTCTGACCGTTTCTCCCCTACACATAATCAACTCTGTTTTCTCATTCTCAACTGTCTGGAGTGGGAGCTCCACTTTTGACTTAATAAATCTAAATCTTCTACTCATCCTCCTCTCCTAAGACCCTTACCCCATGGCCCTAGTCTTCATTTCTAGCTTTATCCCCCACTACTAGGCTGAATGACACATTCTCTCAACTAGCTATGTTTCCCCATTCTTGCTGTGTGTACATTTCATCCTGGGTCTGGCAGGCCTTGTTCTAAATATATAAGAATTGTAGCAGTATCCACAAGAAATTTCTAATCCAGATAGGAATATTTTCTAGATACTATATATATATTTTTTACATTAAATACTTTGTTATTTGAATTTTGTCTCCTTTCTTGTTAGAATTCTTAGTAATTTAAATGAACATAGTTGCTTTCCACAGGACACTAGATGCATTTTATTGCTTGAAGGACTGCTGATAATCAATAAAATCAAGTTGGCTCCTTGGCAGCTGACAAGGATTACCTATAATGCCCATCAGAACAGTCAATTAGAATGGCATACACATGGCACTATACTGGACTTGATCACTATTAAATTTCTGTTTTTATTTTTTCTCCCAAGCTTTTGTACTTTCCTACGTGTAAGTCATTTTCCTCACTTAAAACCTATGCTATGGGTATTCCTTCATTCATTCACTCATCCATTTAATCCTGTGTTCAGAGATATTCACTAAGACCTGACTATAGGCCAAGCATTTTTTGGAATATCAAAGTTTCATCTTAATGTCAAAGGGATATTAAAAATTCTATTCTGTATCAACTGTAGTGCTCATGTTGTACATTACATCCCATGACTTATTTTGTAGCTTGGAGTTCGGACTTTCTAACCCCTTTCACCCATCTTGAAAGACAGGCATGAAGATAGAACAGGAATTTAAAGAAGGTTCTGAGTACCTCATTAATATAAAGGGATCAATGGCTTATTAAGTGGGTTATGACTAAATACAGAGATGTTTTGAAAATAATTTTGGCCTTGATGATCCACCTGTTCTTTGTGGAGAAGAAATAAACACTTTGAATTTAAGAATCGGGGAAAAATACATAGACTAACACATATACTTTTCAAATACCAGAGACTGATGAAAAATGTTGCCCAGCTTAATTACTTGAAAATACAAAGCCAACTCTCTGAATGAAGAGTTCGTACAGACTAAGAAAAATACTTAAGCATTACATGCTCACCCTAGGAGCCCATTTTCTAGAAATTTTGAGGGGACTCTTTAGATCAACAAGTTAAATAGCAGCTAAATAGGAGAAAGGCTTTAGAAATTGCTCTTTTTAAGCCCACAGATGTAAACTTCATTCACTAATGTGGGTCACTATGTGGGTTTATTTTTGTCAAGTTCATGAGTAAGCAGAGATGTTTCAAATTTGTGTTCTAATCACCGTGTAAAAGGCACAAGTGACCAGCATTACCATCAAGCATTCTGTTCCCCTCAAGGAGAAATTCAAACCTCAACTCTTTTGGTAAAGTTAAAAACCAAAACCCTCATCTTGTGTGAAATAACCACTGTCTTCTCTGGTGGGCATCCTCTAAGGACTGATGCCTTTGAGCCCCCCAGTTATAAAGAAGCCATAATTAGGGATGCCTTCAGAACCACACAAACTATGCCCTATAATACAGGAAGACGTTGGAGGGGAGTTTCAAGTACTTAACGTTCAGTGTGTCCTTCACCCGACTGCAGACTCAGAGCTGGAGTGGAACCAGCCAACTTGGGAAAGCTGAGGTTTTCAGTTGTTACACTGCTCAAAAGATCATGATTGAGGCCATGGGTGACTTTGCATAGTTTCTTACGAGAGTTCCTTGGTCTGTGATGGCGGCCCCTTTTCTCAAGAGGTCTCCCACACCCCAGTCTTGTCTTTTCCTCTGGACGCAGCACCCTCATGCAGCCTCCTGCTCCTAAACCAGCCCTGCGGTACGCATTTCCTCACTGCCCAGAGCAAAAGAGCTCAGCAGGCTCACAGAGCTGTAACTGACTGTTAAAACGGGGATGTTTTCTACCCTTAGAAGGTCCATTGGAATCACTTGGGAACTTCAGCAATTATGAGAGACCACAGGCTCCTGATTCTGATGTGGGTCCCGGGTGGAGTCCTGGCTTTGTGGTTTGTAATAGCTCCCCAGGTGAGACTTATGACCACCAGCTGAAGCTGGGAACACTGGTAAAAACAACTCCCAAGATGTTAATAGATGTTGTGAGGGCTGGGGTTGAGAACGAGGAATGGTGTATTTGCAAAATTAAGCTTGTTTCCCAAATAACCTCTACCCAGGAGAAACTTTGGGAGGAAAGTTTTTGATCTATCTCACCTAGAAGAATTAAAACATGGGGAGAAGGAAAGCACATTACAGTCAAACTGCATTCATTTTCCTCTCCCCTTTTCTCTGGAACAGGGCCTGTGAAGAGATGGGGGGAGGGCAGTGTGGGGAGGGAATCTGGATGTTGGGGAACACCAGTGGGAATTTGGAGCCTAGTTTGGATCTCTGGATCTCCTCACCCCTTTCCCTGGAGAAATGGGCTGCAGCTCAAATAGTGAAGAATGCCTCCACCCTTTCCTGAGAGTCTTGAAGAACCTTCAGTCAATCCTTTTCTCCAGTTTAAATGGATACAATCCAACCCTCAAAAAAGCACCAGTTGGTGTGGATTCAGAAGTGGCTTCTCAGGTGAAAACCTGATTCTCACAGGGGACGTTCCCTGCACCCCTCCCCCAACATCCTTTTAACTTTATCTACTCAGCATCCTCCCCTCCAGTGGGATTGTCTCCCACTTTCATGGATTGGGATTATCAGTCTGTCTCAGTCTGAGCGGGACGAAAGCTTTGGGGGTTTGGAGAAGCAAAGAAAAGGTGTGTCTGGTCTGAAGGTCGTGACCAAAAAAGGAATCTTCTGTTGGGATAGTTTATCTCATTTGATTCCTTGATTGGCACCATCTGCTCCACCAGGAAATTTAGCAATGCAGATTGTCAGACCTCCTAGATTTACAGAATCAGAAACTCCATGGGTGGATCCCAGCAATCTGAGTCACAAGCCCTCCAGGGGATTCTGGTGCAAGCTAAAGTTTGAGAACCATAGACTTTCTCAAGTTTTCTCTGGGCTTCTCCTTTCCAACATTGGGTTACCTTGTTTACAAAAAAAAGGAGGAAAAACCACTTCCTATTACTTGTTGTCTGGAGCCTGGATGGCAAGGTGAAAAAATTAATAAATAAACCCTCTGCCAATGGAAAAAACATTTTTGCCCATAAACAAACTCTGCAAATTTTAGCCCATAGAAAGGGTAAGTCATGGCTTATTTAGGACACATTTGGGGAGCAAAGTTCTCTTTTGAGTCTCCGTTACTGCAGCTGAGAACACGAAGATATTTTCAATTAAGAAAGTGAGCCTAGCTGAATCCTAGTATTCTTTCCAACTCCAATGGATCTGGGAGTTTTTAGGATTAATAAAAACCGCAGGGAGTAAGAATCATTAGAAATATAGGAAGGAGTGCTGTATTATGTTGGGAAATATGGATATGTTTAAAGACAACTTCTCAGATAAAATAATTATGAGTCCACATCACAGTTTTATTTCAAACAAGCTGCTTAAAGAGAGAGGTTGCTGAGTAAACCAAACTCAGTGATCCCTCCTGCTGGTAAAAACATTTTGTGGGGAAAAAATGAGTGCAGATGCAATACGGTTAAAGATTATTAGGCTAGTCACAAAATAGATAAAACATATAGGAAAGCCCCCAAACGGACAGTCAGCTGAGTGGGTAACCCTGCACACCCAGAAGGGCTCTGAAATATCATGAACGTCTGTTAGAAAACTGCTCAAAATTATCAGGGGCTCTAATTACTTTTCAGGAGGGGCTGTGAATGGCATCTTGCAAAAATGTTGTCTCATAGCAGGTTCGGGAGGACTGTTTTCTCAGTTTCTAATCTCATCTCTTCTCACTAAGTTTCTTTTTTTCCTTTTCACTTTTAGTAAGTAATTTAAACTTTCCAAATTTCAATTGCTTCATCTGTTAAGTAGGAAAAATGATTTCTAACCCAAATGAATAAGTCTAGGAAAAAAATAATTATCTTTTTAGAGCCTTCCGAGATCTATGACCGACTAATTCAGCATTATGCATTAAAGGGGAAAGGTAATATGAGGTATTTTCTATTCTCAGATTCCAATACCAGCTGTAACACCAAGCCCATGGTGGATGTAATTTTTGTCATTTATCCAGCACAGCTCCTGCTATGTACCACACATGCACTATGCATTTACAAAAACTTGGCCCACGTGATTACTCTGCGTTGTAGGTACAATTATCTCCATTTGACAAGTGATAGAAGAGAGACAGAGAGGTTAAAGAGCTAGCCCAGGGTCAACAGCGGGTAAGTGGCAGAGTGTGGATTTGAACTCAGGAAGGCTGCCTCTAGAGACCGTGTTCTGTGAGCTGCTCACTAGTTGATGTGCTGTCATTCTGCTTGATTCTCCAGCAATCAGCTTGGCCTTGTCAGGGGTCCAAGGACCTTAGACAACGTTAAAGAAGTTGAACTGCAAAGAGCCCCAGTGGGAGGGACTGAGACACCTAGTTCAGGTAACGGAAGCTAGGTGATTTCCTTGTAGTGCACTGTGTGCGGACTGCCCGCTCCGATGCTTGTCCATTTATGTTACAGCCCTCGGTCCCTGGCTGAACCCTCTGCGTCCGATCTGAGCGTAGGCGCTGTGCTTCACCCTTGTTGTTCCAGAAGCCCCACTGCAAAGGAGGCTTCCTGTGTTGCTCATCACCTTAGCAGGTTCTCTGCATGATTCCTAAGGGAAAAAATGTAACCTCACAGGTTGGAAGATATGACTGCCTTGATGTTTTTAGAGCCCCCGACATTTTCTGGAGGCTTTAAAAAAATCAGTGTCTCAGGTAGTAGGCGAATGAAAGAATCCATGTTGGGGACTTTGAGGGTTAAGAAAGAATAATGATCAGCTGTGCTAGTGATCAGTAGGACGTACAGGACTGCTGCTGACAAAACTGTTCTTTCAAGTTTGAGGGGCCCCATGGTGGGATCCTGCTGTTTGAAGGAAGTTCAAGAGGAAAGAGCCTTCCTTCCGAACAGCGGGACACCACCCGATTCTGATCCTGAGTCCGCAGTTGGGAACAGTCCTCAGTCTTCATGCCTGACTAGTGGTCTCTGGAGACCGTGTATGTGAGTGTCATTTTCTCGGGGTGTCTTTGTGTCCAGCCCTGTGCTGATGCAGTGTCCTGCAGTGACAGGCCTTGATCTTCTGGGGCGGAAGCGTTATTCCTATTTTAATGATGAGGACTCCGTATTTTAGGTACTTGCACCAGCCACACAGTAAGTAGGGGAAATGAGATTCGTTCCCGTCTCCCTGACTCCAATCTAGTGGTGGTGTCTGCTCCTTTAACCGCACATATCTCTGAATTCTTGAACTCTGACTAACCTCTGGGGTATCTCATTGCTTTCTTCTAATGCCAGTGTTAGGTCCGGGTGTGTGTGTGTTTTCCGTCTTCGACGGCTCTGAGAATGAGAGATATCCATGAGCTTGTAGGGCACAGCTTGTCCCTGCTGTGACTCTGCAGAAACTTCATAACGTTTGGAAGACCCTCCGATCGCCAGAAGACTGCTACTGCTGGTCTTTTCCTCTGATAGAAGGTTCTATAGCCTTTCCTATAATGCAGTTTAGAGTACAATATTCATGATGACGTTGGAACAGCAAAAACATAGCTCTGACCCCTCCAAAGTGTATAGCTAAGCACCAGTGTAGAAATGAATTTCTACTAAAAATTATACCCCCAAAATAATGATTTTGAACTAGGTAATAGTTTAGAACTACAGGAATGTTTTATTCCCTTATTCTAAGAACTAAAACTTTTTGTTTTTCCATTCTTTCTTTCTGGAAAACATAAATGCTTTAAACTTTTACTTAAAAGTGCATCATGTTTAATATTACAACCATATGATTTTTCCTATTTTCGATTATGTAGAGAAAATAAACATTTGATTCACTTGAATAACTTTATAGTTTACAAAGCTTGCTTATATTGCTGAATATATATAAGCTCATTCAAATATACAGCCTGACATCTTAGAATCTGAGGTATTGACTTTGGGCAACAGTTAAGCCAGTTTTTTTCATTCTCATTGGAAGCACTGAATTGAGACGCTGTAATCTTCTCTAGAACTATCTTCTATTTCATGTTTCAGCAAAGACTTAATTGTTCTTTGAAGAATTTCTAACTCTAAAAATGGTGGCAATTTATATTCCAAAGAAATATAATTATCTTGCTCAGAAAAGGGAAGAAGTATAGAATTGCCTTTATTTTTAAATTATAATTACAATTATATATTGGCAGCACATGTGAACAATGTAGACATAAAATTATGATGAGAAAAACCTGCAACAAAAAGGAAGCATGCATAGATAATGATCCTCTGCCAAGTAAAGGAAGTTCTGCTTATTTATGTGTTTATTTAGGCATATTAAATGTCTGCAGCACTAATCTGGACTTCACCTTTTTGATTAGTTGTCTTTTTCAGCACCTATGTTTGCCTACAGTGTTGAATACTATATATTGTCTGCTTTGGGGTACTATATATCTTTTAAATGAATGTTAATTATGTTTAATTTTGTACTTATTCTAGAATTTTATAACTCTTGAGGTAAATAAAGTTTTCATGACTTGTCAAAAAATAAAGATTAATGCCATGATACATTTTATGATAAGACCACTTTTCATTCCATTTGCATATAAATGATGGGTAAAACTCTCTGTATGTATTTAAATAGGGAAAAGGATGTGTCATATGGGTTTAAAAAAGATAACACCATGCAATCAGTGTTTAAATATTTTAAAATTTGTTATTTATATATACTACATTGGAGTAAGGAAAAAGGGAGATACTAGTAGATAGGCAAGCATCACATCTTATTTCCTTCACACACTGAAATGACAAGGTCTCTGGTTGGTGGGGAAGAAGGACTTTATGACCTAGACAAAGAAAATGAGACCTGATTTTGAGCATAAGAAAGATGGACCTTGTTGTTTTTAGTTGTAAAATTTAAAAGGGCTATTTGAAGGGGTGTTGATAACTGCATTTGAAAGGGGGCTTGCATTTGTCTAGGGACATAAAACATTACAGTTCTGTTTGTCATATTAGCATAGGTCACTGAGCATAAACGTGGCATGATAAGTGAGTTAAGGATGATAAATATGGTAGCATATACAGGATATTAAAAGGCACTGGAGTCATAGAGTGATGACCTGGACTAAGTGGTGGTAATGAGACTAAAGCTGAAGGGCGGGAGAAGTAGATTTGAAGGGGGTACGTGGACGTGATGACCGACCACATAAAATTACAGGAGCAGAGAAGAGTGTTGCAGATGAGTCCTGGGTCTGAAGCCTGATGACAGACATTTGAAGGTACATTTCAGGGAGATGGTGATGTCTCTGCCTGTTTGAGGAGAGTGGCAGGAAATGAGACACATAATGAACACATTGACCCCAGGCCAACAGCAGCAAAGCTAAATGGTAGATAAGAGAGCAGAGTGAAATGGAGATATAAGAAGTTAGGTCATAGGGGCGCTTGGGTGATGCAGTTGACTGAGTGTGTCCGACTCTTGGTTTCAGCTCAGGTCATGACCTCAGTGTTGTGGGATTGAGCCCTGCATTGGGCTGCATGCTCAGTGCCAAGTCTGCTTAAGATTCTCTCTCTCCCTCTCCCTCGGCCCCTCCCTCCCCCTCTCTCTCCAATAAATAAATAAAAGAGAAGAGAAATCTGACATGGAAACAGAAAATTGATTAGAGGTGATAGAAAAAGAAAAAAAGCATCAGGCCCAACTAAGAATTTCATGAAAGATGGGACACTGAGAAGTATCAGAACACTTAGGTGTCAAGAGAATGGGGAAAAAAGGAGAGAGAGAGAATGAAAAAGGCTTTGGTTTGGACAAAAAAAAAATCACTGGTGTCTTTTGAAAAAATAATGGAGTGGTGGAGTTGCCTAGGTTAACAAGAAATAAATGACTAACTACAAAAGTACAGCAGTGCAATACCCACCAGGCAGTCTTTCCAGGGTCGAATTAAACATTGACACTTCGAAGGCAATCAGGGGCCACATTTGGCACCAACTTACTCAGAAATTTATTGAATAGGAAGCAGACTTGCCAGACAGGTGACATCAGATAACCCTTCCAGTGAGAGTCCCTGCAACAGGTCACTCAGCAGTCTAACCCCGTGTCCTACCTCGGTAGCAGCCCAGGTGCGGGCGGATGAGATTCTCAGTGGTGGGTGCAGGAGCCCCCTGTGCTAGAAGTCTCCTTTTCACAGTGGATATTACCTCTAATCAAAATTTCATAGACCTGAAACTCACCCAGCGATAATAGTTACCGCACTCATTAGGGCCCAGAGCTATGGAACTGCCATCAGGCATTCATGACATATTGATTATTTATCCAGTCCAATGCATTTTATTAAAAAAAAAGTATGATAGGGAATTGGGAGGTATCCAGGTCAGAGATGAGCTTGAGAAAAGGTAAAGACCCCACATGTGTAGGATGATGACAAAATCAGAAGTGAAATGGTTCAGCATGGGATCCAGACTGTATGAAGGATCACGTGCAGCTTGGAGGAATAGGATATGTTGAGTGACTAGCTTAGTAGTGCAGGTTTGGGAGAGATGGCAGGACAGATGCATCCTACCTTGGTGTTTCTTTCAGTATTTAACACAGTCTTAAGTGGGCAGTAAGTACCCAATAAACAGCTGTTTGATTAAAATAATGAGTGCACTGAAATGGGTGAATGGTTTTGTTTTTTTTTGTTTGTTTGTTTGTTTTGGTTGTTGTTTAGATAATTTAAAAATCCTTAAAAAATAGGCCAATAAAATAATGAGGGCAAATGGGAAATGCCAAGTTCAGTATCTTGACATTAGATTGGTGCCATACAGTGATGATAATGTCTCATTAATTAAATAAAAATAATATAGAGAAAGAAATTGGCAAGGTGATAGATGGCAAGAAACCACAGAAAATATAACACCACTAGTGAAAACACTTAGATTATGGAGTATGGGGAAGGATGGTATTGAATAAATACATTTTAATGGGCTGGTCGGTCTCAATTAATGCTCTGCGTAGCTCTGTCAGAAGTCCTGAATTTTTTTCATCAGACTGTTTTTGCTTGTATACAGCTTATTGCAGCTACTGTGTCCTCTCTGACTTGTTCTTGCATAACTTGTAGAGATGTCCAGACTTCTGGATGGGGAGGCTTCTCCCACAGTTGTATGGGACCATCCAAGTCCAGCTGTAAACTAGAACAGTTAGCTTATGAGCAAAGAGCAGACAGTGCAGAATATTCGGGCTGCAAAGGACCTACAGGAGGATCTGGTATAAACTCCATATTTTATGGATGAGGGGCCTGATGGCTGGAGAGGTTAAATGACTTCCTAAGCTCATGGTGGTTCTTAGTGATGGCTGGGGACTCACATTCCAGGTCTGGTGCTTTACCACTCTCCATGCTGTCTCCAATAATTCCTGTGAAAAAGCAAATGGTTTTAGTCCCCCCATCGCTGTATGTGCTTCTGGATTCCCTTTTCTACAATTGCTTCTAATTGTTGCTGTTATTGTTGTTGTTCTTTCCGGCATGGGTCAATCATTTCTCTTTTTTTTAGAGAGGTGGGGAAGGGACAGAGGGAGAAGGAGAGAATTCTCCAGTAGACTCTCTACCCAGTGCAGAACCCAACTTGGGGCTCGATCTCACAACCCTGAGATCAGGAGCTGCACCAGAGTCAAGAGTTGGATGCTCAACCTATTGAGCCACCCAGGTGCGCTGGGTCAGACGTTTCTACACCAAACTTTTAAGGATTCATAGTGGCAGGAAGAAGAGGCATCGCCTGCCTAAGTGTATAAAGAAAATGGAAATTTGGAATTTTTTCATATGGTAACATAGAAGTACAAACCTCTGAAGTATATCTTGAGTAGGATTTCCAGTAGTTTCCTTCCAGTGTGGTTTAGTAGACTTAGCATGAAGGCTACAGTCTGACATGCATTTGAACCTTTTCTCTGAAGTGGTGGCTGGAGGCACATCACTTTACTTTTCTCGGCATCAGTTTGGTGATGACTAACTACATCCAGTGTCAGAGTAGATTTGAGGATTACACAAAATGAAAATATGGAAAATCGTGGGGCTTTTTGCTTGTGTTTGCTTGTGCATTTCTTTCCTCCTCTTTATTTTTGTTCAAGTTTCAATATCAGAATTTTCTCAGAGTTTATCACCAATGCAGCCAGCTTTCTTTTAATATTAATGTTTCTCCTTTTTTCTTAAAATAGTCCAGTAATGTAGAAATAGGGAAGTTATCTTATATGAAGATGATAGCAAGGAAAGGAAGGGGAAAAGCATTTGAGTTTCCTAACTGGGTAAAAAGGAAAATATTAAGAAAAACATTTTTAAAAAATTGCAAGTTTTGGGGCACGTGGGTGGCACAGTCAGTTGAGCTCAACTTGGTTCAGGTCACGATCTCAGGGTCGTAAGATCAAGCCCTGCGTCGGGCTCCTCACTCAGCGAGGAGTCTGCTTGGGATTCTCTCTCCTTCTGCCCTCCCCGTCAGATAAATAAATAAATCTTTAAAAATTAAAGTTTTTCAGAAGGTTCCTACAGGGTAAACTTCAGGAGAATTTTTTTTTTTGTGAAGATTTTATTTATTTATTTGACAGAGAGAGAGACAGCCAGCGAGAGAGGGAACACAGCAGGGGAGTGGGAGAGGAAGAAGCAGGCTCCCAGTGGAGGAGCCCGATGTGGGACTTGATCCCGGAACGCCGGGATCACGCCCTGAGCGGAAGGCAGACGCCTAACGACTGCGCCACCCAGGCGCCCCTCTCAATTAGGTTTTTAAAAGAGGCTAGATCACATAACATTCTAGGTTATACAGGGTTCTCTCCCTAAATATGAACATAATTTTGAGACTGTTTAGTATTTTTATCTGTAGTTGAGTTTATCTTTTCACAACTTCCCCTCTGCGCCTCCTTCTCCCCTGCACCCAAAAAAAAAGAAAAGGTCAGATTGATTATTGAGTCAGATCTGTTAGAGAGGATCAGCAAGTGAAGTTGTTTTGGAAAGTAACATGGATTGCCAGACAGAAAGTGTTTTTTTCAAGAAACCATGGAAAAGATCTAGAATGGAAGCAAAATAAACCTTGGAGAAGAAGGAAGTAATAAACCATATCTAAAGAAGTGTGCAGAGATCATAGTTTTCTAGTTTGCAATTTAATGTGAAGTTTCTTTGAGGTAGGTCTAAGAAAATATATTCCATTATTTGTGGTAGGGGATTGAAGAGGTATCTCCTAGAGCGGTGAATGTAGGGGTTAATAAGACAACCTAAATACTTTCTTGTTTCAAGTTTCCAAGATATATTTAATGTAAAAGCCTATGGTATGATACAGTTTGGAAGTCTATTACTGAGTCATGAAATCAAAAATACTTTGGAAATTATGGTGAAAATGTAAAAAAATAATTACTTTAGCTTGTGTATTTATCTTCAGCAGTTTGTACTGAATTCCAGCTGTTCATTAGAACTGAGGGGAAAAATCTGAAAAATATTCTAGAGAGCAGGAGATGGCACATGGAAATTAAGTGTAGTACCCACAATTTATTTAATTAAGTAGTTTTATTATATTTTAGAGATTGTAAAAAAATAATAAGGGATAACATAGACGCTGCTTATTCCTATTTTTATCCTCATGATTTTGGAGGGAATGTGGTTTTCTCTGAGACCATCTTGTAGTGGTCACATTGCCGAATGTTCTTTAAAGGTAAGTGCACATGCTTTGGGTCGATGGTCTCTTATTATATGTGGTAGGCGGAGTCAATAGTCTCACCTGCACGAAAGGACATCCACCTCCCTATGGAAGTAGAAACTGAGTGTGTGGTCCCTGAACCAGCAACATCAGTTTTACTTTGGAATTTGCAAAAAATGTGAATTTGGGGGCCTCATGTCAGAACTAGTGAGTCAGAAAATCTAGAGTTGGGTCCAACAAATCTGTGTCATCATAAGCCTTCCAGGGGATTCTGATGCAGCTATACTTTTAAGAGCCACATCTATAGTCTGGCAGAATTGAAGCATGACCAGGCATGTTAGTGACCACGACTACAGTCCCTGGCAAACCATACTTAACCACTTATAATAAACATGATATCTAGAATCCCTCCTAGTGTTATACTTTTAACTTTCAAATGATGTATTTAAAAAATATATAGCTAATAACGTTCTTCTGATTTCTCATCAATGTGTCCTTTTGGTTGTTCAATATTAGAATGACCTGGGAAGCATAAAATATCCTAATGCCGAGGCAGTGGAGTGAAACCCAGGCATGAACTTGCTTTAAGCCCCCCCCCCCCCCCCATGATTTCAGTGCAGCTACATTTAGGGACCATTTCCTTACTAAGCAAAAGTTTTCAGCTCTGTGCATAAAAATTACTGATTCAGCTTCTGACATATAGTGACACATACTCAGAGATTCTGATTGAAAAGGTCTAAGACAGTTCCTGGGATTTTGCGTTTCTAAAAGGCTCCACATATGTGTTGGACAGCCAGCGCTGGTACCAGTATTTTGAAGCTCTAGAGAACAGATCTCTCTGTATTGGCTCTTGTCAAGTGGTAAAGGAAAAGGGGGGCTAAAAATAAAAAAAAAGGTCCTGTCATCTAGAACTTCACTTATTGTACTTTTTGACCAGTAAGTCAGAGAAGTGACTTTTTAGCACTGATTTTCAAATGGTGTTTTAAAATTATCTTTGTTGAGGAAAAATGCAGAAATAATCCATAAATATTCAGTGATGCTGTGATTCAGTGAAGTCATGACTCAGTGATTCAGTGATGGTTAACAGAAGCTAATATGAAAATGGTAGGGTATGATAAGAGCCAATTGCTTTAAATCTTCAAATTCAAGAATCTCAGTTACTTAGAAATTTGTCATGTTGGACAATGATTTTGAAAGATTTTGATGCGTTACTAGACAGGCAAGCATCTGTTCAAGTAAAAATGATTACTTGCGAAGCGGGAGATCATTTGAGAGTCATAACCATAAACTCTATGTCAGGAATATAACACATTGTTATGATCATGTATAAAAACAAAATTTCTTATTCTCATCCTATTTAAAGAAGAACTTGAGTGCTTAGTATGATCAGGGCAGTGTGTTAAAAGCCAAACAGAAGCTGCAAAGAGAGGGTAAGTTTTTATTATAAAATGTAGACTGTTATTAAGGACCACAATCCAAAGAGTGTTTGTAGAACTTAAGCAAAGGGCAGAGGAGGGTAGTGGAAGTAAATGTAGAGTGTATTAAAGAATCTTATGACTCCATTTGAAATGTTTAAAAGACTACATGGATTCACTTGCAGAGAAGACTGGGGCATTAAAAAGGAACTGAATATAAGATAGTGTTATGAGAAGAATTGTGTCTCCCCCAAATTTATGTGTTGAAGTCCTAACCCCCAGTACTTCCAATGTGACTGTATTTGGAGATAGGCCTTGAAAGAGGTAATTCAGTTAAAAGGATGTCAGGGTGAGCCCCAATCCGATATGACTGGTGTCCTTAGAAGAAGAGGAAAGTAGGAAGGTCACAGGCACACACAGAGGGCAGAAGCGAGGACGCGGTAAGGAGGCCGCCTTCTTTAAGTCAAGGAGAGACGCCTCAGGGAAAGCAAATGTGTCTCACCTGGATCTTGGATTTCTAACCTCCAGAACTGGGAGAAATTAAATGTCTGTCGGTTAAGCCTGTGATATTTTGTTATGGCAACCCTAGCAAACTAATAGAGTTAGTAATTCCCTGTGTACGGGACATGAACTGGATAGTGCAGCAAGAGTTCATTAGAGCAGAAGAAGTAGCTTCTGACTATGAAGGTTCTTTGGGAGTCTGTGAAGTCTTCTAAGAAGTGATGTGTTAAATAAAAAATTACCTATTTTTAACCCGTGGTGCTAGTCAACATTGTTCCTCCTTAAAAGAAGTACCAAAACTTAACTACAGGAGCATCTCCGTACTCCGTACTCCACTAGTCTACTGTCTTTTTTTGGGACCAGATCAAAGATTTGCTTGAAATATTTTGACTTACACATAATATTAAGTAGTGCTGGAGTGAGGTTATGGTATTTTTTTTTTCAATCTTTTTATCTCTTTCACTCAGAAGGTGTACCCAGAAGGAGTGAGTTAGGCCAAGGGACCACATGCTGTTGAGGTAGAGAAATCCTGTGTAGAGATTGATTCAGCTTGAGTCATACATATGGATACTTTGATATTTAAATATGACCTTCTGTCTTATTTCTCCATCCCCTAAAATATTAAAAATCAGTTTTACTCTTTGGGGAATCACTTTGAATAAAATGAAAAATAATTTGCCAAGTAGGACATACGGGAGAGAGACAGTAGACGCGTGCGTTGGAGTGTATGGGGACATAGCATCTAGCAAACCAGAGACGCTCATGACTTGAAGTGGATTGTTTGGCTTGATCTCAGAAGTCAAGGGAGACCTTTGGATTTTAGCATAGGAAGCTCTGTAGATTGAAGCAGTGGATTTGCTTTATTTGATTTTTGTCTGTATGACAGAGACAGATGGATATGGGGTGAACCTACTCTATTTTTAAAAGGTCAAAGTTAAGGTAAACAGAAGCAAAGGAAGTAGAGACGTTGAAAATGATTAGACAGAATAAGAGAGCTGTTTTCATGCTCTGTCACGAGGCTGTCAGGGAAGCCCCATCATCCAAAACGGTTCCCCCAAAGAAGTGTAGAATTTTACCATGAAATACTTATTTATTGTAGGAAATATATTTTAAGCAACTTTTGAAATGCAGATACCTGGTGTGAATTAGTTTTTAGACTTTATTTTTCATGGAAGAAGTAGGGTAGAGGGACAGAATGAAGTGGGGAAGGAGAAAAAAACTTCCACATAATTTAAGGTGGGTGGGGAACAAAATGTCCAGAAGTGAATGGTAAACAGCAGTGAGCAGGAAGAGGAGCAGTCATTCACAGTTCCTGCAGAGCCTGTGCCCGCCAGCACAGGTCAGACCATTGGCCTCTTACCTGGGAGACTTTTGAAGTGGCCAGCCTAGAGCACCTGCCGCAGCGTTCTTATAACCCTGAGAACGCGTGGGGCAGGAATCACAGCGACGGCAAGCTCACACTGTTAGTAAGATTCCAAGCATGGAAGGCCAAAGCAAGACATGTTAAAGCATTAGTGAGAACTGCAAGAGAACTACATCTAGAGTGTTCCCGTTTAATTATGCCATTAGACATCTTAAGATCCAAAAAAATAAAGTCCCATTTTCTAGATAGAGATTCCAAATTGTAAATAGGGAAGAGGGTTATTGATTGATTGAGCATTCTGCAAAGTTCAGTGGATAAACTCCTGTGGAGTCAAGTATTGGTTTATAGAAAGGGCACCATCTCTTAAGCATCTGAGACCAAAGTCACCCTCACAGTTGCACAGGTAGTTCACTGCACAAGGGCTGTCACATGGGGAATAAGTGAGAATTGCAATCCAGCTCCTGTGAAGGAGTGTTAGGAACCCAAAGGAAGAGCCACTACTTTCTAATGGTCACAAATGTGCTTTAAAATGACCAAGCCATGAGGCCAGTGGGCCATCTCCTTTTAATTTTCGATTTTGCAATAAGTTGTAGAGGCAGCCCTAGATTAGTCATTTTCCCTCCATGATGTATCCTCCTCAGGGACCTGGGCAGGTGAGGCAGCTCTGGATCTTTGACAGGTAACTACATCTGTGCTGCAGGAGCTCCAAGTATCTGGGTGCTCTGAGACCAGTGATACAAAGAACAGCCTAAGAGAAATTCTGCAGCATTCTGTTCACTGAGAACTTTGTGCTTTCATAAAAATGATTTTAAAACCCTATCTATTATTACAGTGAATAAAATGGGATTTTGAGCCTATTGTTGGATATAATCATTATTTTTATGGCAGAACTGGGGGTGTGGGAGTAGTTATAACAGTTGTTTTTTTTAATCTCTTTTATTAAGTCATTTATCATAAGCAAAATTCAGTTTCTAACCTTAGTTCTTTATTTAAGTTTCTGACTTATCTGTTTTTCTGCATGTTGTGTATTCCCATTTTATGTCTCCAAAGGTTATAGAATAACTATTTCATTTTCTCCAGCAAAAGCTGTTTAGCACTCTGGGATAGCATTATGGTTAAAAGGCAAAAAGAAGAGATGATTTGAAATTAAAGCTACTTAACAGTGAGGATTAACAGGAGCATGGAAGGCTCCATATCAAACCCATCTAGACTCAAGCTTCATTTTCAGTAGGGGATTTCTTATGGCCTCCTGACCTTTTTGCTCCGTTCAATCCCAGGTTCCTGGTCATCAGGCCAAGAGGAAAAGGGATGAAGGGTGAACACAAAAAGATATTTAGAATAAATGTGTGCCTTACAGTAGTCTATAGAGGATGGCTTTTACATTGCTAATGCTTGTTCTTCCTGTAAAAATTGTATTTATTATGTCTATATACATTGCGTATCTCTATAATACTTTAAAAGTCTCAAGCAAGTAGTACAATGGAAATTCACGAGATAACAGTTAAGGTAAAAGAAAGATGATTAATATTGTCTTATTATTTCATATCAATGGTAATACATGATTCAGAAATTATAGGATTATTTTATTTAACTTTGATGGTGATGTCCTCCCCTAGAATCCTTTTCCCTTTCATGTTTGCTGTACACATTTTTCCTTCCCTTGCATGTCTATTTCAGGATTTTGCCCTCTCTATAAAACCTTTCCTAATCACATCAGCCAGGGTTATCATTTTTTATTGCTCTGTGATAGTGATGCCATCCCTGGGACTCTGGCCCGAATAAGGCATCGATTTGGTCCCCATTGCACCCCAGTACTTGCACTGTTTGTGTATCCTAGGAATTCACTAATGGTTGAAATAATGAGTAAATACCATGCAATTTGCACTCAATTTTTATACTCTCCTAACTTTACATTTGCTGAATATGTTTTAGATTATAAAAATCTTAAAGATAGGGTCAGTGGCTTTGCTCATTTCTCTAACCCCCCAGTCTTCTGTTCTTACCAATGAAGGTAGCCCAATGAAGTAGAGTGCAATTTGCCCAAGGAAAATCTGGCATTAGCTCTATAATCTTTCTGGTCTTCACAGAGCAGTGTGTAGGGTTGTGGTAAGAAGCAGGGAGATGCACCCCACCATGCACACTTTCTTTTGTGCTCCCCTGAAATCTGGTACCATTAATGCGGCCTATTTTCTGCTGATCCTTTCACTTTGACAAGGAAGGTAAATATATAAGCAGTACAGTCCAAATTTTTGGAAGAGGATTAATTTTTGTTGTTGTTGTTAATTTACAAAATGCTTTTATGTTCTGTCCAGGTTTTGTGGGACGTGAGTCTTCATACAATGTGGAGATGAGGGTAACTCTTTACAAAAAAGGAATACAAAATTACAAATACATAATTAGGTACAAAATGGAAACTTTATTTAGAATCAGAAAAAACACAACAAATTAGTCTCAGGTCCCTTATTTTCAGAGATCTCATTAGGTGATTTACCAGAAATACTGGTGCTGAAGTGCTTTGGGAATATAACCTGGCTTCCCCTCCCTGGAAGAGAACTTCCAGCAGCTCCCTGTCTCATGATGGCCTCATAAGTGAGGAGTCCTGAAGCCTAAATTTAATGAGCTTCACAGTAAATCCCCCTGGTCCTTAAGGTTTGTAAAAGAAATATTCAGTGTGTGTATATATACACAGACATAAGAATGTTCCAAAATGCACTTTTATTAACCCCGCCTCCTGTTTGCATGTCTAGGGTAACTTTTAGACAGAAAATGTCTTATTCTGGCTCTTTTAGTTGCAAAGAACAAAGACTCTCAGGCCAGTTCAAGTAGGAAGGAAGTCTCAATTCTAGAACTAGGAATTCATTTACCTCTTCAATTTAATTATTTTGAATGTGTGCTATGACCAAACCCCCTATTAGATACGGACTGTCTCCATCATGGAGAAGGAGCTAATCAATAATTATCAATCACACAAATAAATAAAGCACCAGCTATGTTAAGTGTTATGAGAGAGTCCCCACGGTCTGAGAGCATGCAGCAGGGAAACACGGAACCAGGAACCTCGGGTTTTGTTTACGCGTTAGTTTGCTACATTCATTTTATTTTGGGTGGGGTTGGTGAGGTCAGAGGAATCAGGGCACTCAAGAAGGAGGAGGTTCTACTTGAGCTGAGACTTAAGTATGAGTAAGAATTTACTGGGTAAAAGTGGTAGGGATGAGGGATATGGGGTTTCAGGCCATGGGATTAATGAAGAGGGAAGAATAACAAAGATCAGTGTAGCATGGCAATGGGAACCTGAGGCTGCTTTAGGATTCACACTAGCTTTAGTGGAAGCAGAAACTGGAGACTCTTCTTTCTCAGCCTGTGCTGTCCCAACACATGAGTGCTGGCCAGACATGTCTGTGGAACTGGAAATGTGGCTGGTCCAAGCTGGGATATGCTGCTGTCGTCTGCTACTTAGGATGTTTTAGGATGTGAGAGCGTTAATATGAAAAAAAAAAAAAAAGCAGAGTATGTTATTAGTAGCTTTTTCATATTAATTGCATGTGGAAACAATATTTTGAGTATCATTGGGTTAAATGAAATACATCATTAAAATTAAGTCACTGGTTTCTGTATTCCTTTATTGAATGTGGCTACTAGAAAATTTAAGATGATCTTTGTGGCTTGCATGATGTTTCTGTGGGCTGGTGCCTCTGGAGCAGGGGAGCTGGGTCTGGCTGTGTGTACATCACTACCTGCATGCCTCACAGCAGAGCTAGGCCATGGGAACCTCTCAGGGTTCAGGTTGGGAGTCTGCATTTTAGACAGATAACCCCAGTGATTTTAACAGAGGTGGTTGTGGGCTGCTGCTGTGAATGCCATGACTCAGATGTATGTATTACAGGATATGTGTCTGCTTTTTTCCTCCCATAAGCTTCTGGTAGGCTGCCTGTTAGAATCAGTCAGATTCCAGGAATCCTTTTGTGTATGATAGCTTTATGTGCGACATCATTTTTGGTAAGTCATTTGCCAGTAAGGCTACTGTCAGTGGCAGTCCAGGCTGATAAACGCCTGACTGAAGTGAGATCATTTAAACAGGGGGGGGAAAGGGACTAGTGCCTTCTTCCGTCTCTACACCATAGTGCACCCGCTTGCCAGATAGAAATAGTGGACTTTGGGACTCAATTGTGTCCAATCTGCCTCACTGCTGAAGGGGTGCAGGCTCACGAAATATAAACATGGCCATCTGTGGCCCCCCCTCAGCATGAACTCGGGGTAAAGTCTGATTTGGAAGGAGACAGGTCTGGACAGGCACGGTGACAAACATGCGGCTCCTCATGTGTTATTTTTCAAAGACACTTGTTTCCAATTAATAAAACATCTTGGATTTAGGCATCTCCTTATCTTGACTAAAGCATTTTCATGGTCATGGATATTTATGGTTGCTTTTCAAAGTACACTCTTTAAGTGGCTCTTATTTCAAGGGCTATTAATAACAAAAGGACCAGTCTTTCTAGAGTTTGAGAAAAATAATGATTCCTTGTGTAACCCAGAAAGCCAAATTATACTGGTACTCAAAAATATGTAAATACAAGCTCCTATTTACGAATCTGCCAGACGCCTTCTTCTTTAACTACAGTTCTCTGGCTTCTCAAATCCTGTAGAGGAGAGGGGCAGACACCGAAAGGGGGTTGTGGACTAATTTGTTAGCGAGTATGATCTACAACCACGTGACTGTCGTTCGAAATCAAATGATTTATTTGGTCACTAATGTATTTGTTAGCATGGGAGCCTTACTCTGGATTCCCCCATCAAGGATATGCAGATACTTTTCACTCCATGGCTTTTCTCTCCCTTTAGAATGCCCCCACCAATGACTGAAATAGAACTGCTTTTTATAGACTGATTTTTCAGAAGTCAGCTTTGTATGGAGTTGTAGAGGACCTTGTATCTCTGCCAGCTCATTACATTTTGAGTAACATTATCAAACGTAGAACTTAAGTTTTTAAAATAGAAATTTAAGTCATTTCATGAAAGAACAACTTGTCGAGATCATGATAACACCTTGTTAAATTGAATAGATCCTTGTCTTCGCTGCTAAGTAAGTTAATATTCCTTTAAAATATCATTCATTTGAGGAACAGCAGGAATAAGAGTGTTTTTTTTCCCCCTCTCTCCATTTAACTCCAGCTTCATAGAGATTATTGATTTCATTAAATAGATTCAAGCAACCTCTAAAATTTTCTCAAACTCTGTAGCCTAATGCCCAAATGTCTTTATATGGCTTGCAGACTTTCACGTTCTGGGCCCTGCCTAAGTCCAGCATTATCTGCGAAGTCTTCTCCTGACCCAGCCACCTACCTGCTCACTAGCCAGAGTGTGCACCCTCTTCCCAATGCATGCCCTGCTTCTTCACAGCTCCACCAATTTGCGTTTCCTCATCCTAGAATCTTATAACCCTTCTCTGTCTAACCCCATCCTCTCTGGGACCCCCACCCCAAATGCTACCTCTTCCGTGAAATCTTCCCCAACTCCTCTGGATAGTGTCCTTCACCTAGCTCTACTTTAGTATTGAATTCCAAGTCACGTTATTTATTGATACACACTTATTCCTCACAAGTGAACACTAGAGGGCAGGGATTTAGTTCAATTCATACTTGTCTTTGAGGGGTAGAAAGAGAAGATATTTGAAGACAATTGTTGTGTCTCTACCTTCTGACTTTTCTCTTGCTACATATGCCCAGTTTCTCCAGCCTTCATTTATATGGCGTGATCTAGATCCATTCACCATCTGAATGACTTGTCTTTTAATATGCTTTCATTTGCTTATGTCTGTTAAATGAAGTTATGGAAGGATAGTTCATAAAATGATATTTGGTTCATAGGCCTTAGAGAGCAGCCTTAAGGACACTCCCCTTTTTATCTGGCCTTCTTCCTCATATGCTGCTTGGACCCTGGCTCACCTTGAACTAACGAAGGGGAGAGTCTGGAGTTTCAGATGCCACTGGAGCTCTTTGGAGTCCTCTGTTCTGCTTCCTGGTCCCTTCCTAGCCTGTGGAAGCCCTGACATGGGGGACAGTCTCAGCCGAAAGGGAGGATTGTAACCCACCTGTCACCATCCTGCTAACATTTGCGGTCTTAGATTGGATGGTTTTGGTTTTGGCAGCATTGTTTTAATTGGTGTTGTGTGATTCTTATTTGAAAATGAACCATTATGGTAGAATGCTCTGATTTTGAAGCTGCAAGCCATAAATATTGATGAACAACATCTTTTAAACAGAACTGCAACCCAAGTACAGATCTCTAAGCCCAGTTAAGACCAATAAAATGTTTGTAAGTTGAATTAAATAGCTCTTGTTTATCCCTTACATAGTGTTAATTGACGTAAGAGAAGCAATCTTTGTCTCAGCTGTGTTACAGATATCGTGGCTTGCGAAAACATACAAGTGAAAAACTAAAATTTGGTGCCAGATTTGGAAATCATATTGGAGAATAATGGTCTTAATACAGACACAATTCCTTTTTGTATCCTACTTAGACTAAAGCACTGTTCCCTGCTGTAACCACATGACACTTCATTAAAATATAAGTGTGTTCGGAAGTTCATAAGCTCTTTTTCTGTTTGGAGAACAGATATGGTGATATTAATGACTATGTAATGTTTTCTGTATTGATACACTTTTATATATGCATTTGTGTTTATAAGAAAATATTCCTTCAAATGCTGAGTTCAATTGACAAAGGAAAAAAACCCATAAATGAAGCACAGATGCTGTGAATAAGAACAGAATGTGCAATTCAGTTTAGCCCTGTGGGCTTCCTGGGAAGAACCCCCTTCTCTTATGATGGGTAGAGTTGTCAGTAGTGACAATAATGTTGTTAGAAATGAAAACTAAGTTGTGCTCACCAGTGTTGAACTGACAGTGCCCTGGTGCCTTCAGGGATAAAATGCAAGTGCTGTGTTACAATTCTTCTCATGATTTTTGTGGTTCAATAATTTATCTTCATAAAACACCAGTGACAGCCAGTATTCTGTTGTTCTGTGAGTGAAATATGATGTGCTTGCAATATGTTTTGGGGATTCACTAACTATGGCTATGTACACATAATTTGTAATCAAGTTCATGCATGAGTAGCCAAAATATAAATAGGAACATTTAAGACTGTCTCAAATTCCAGTTGACTTCTCCATTTATATAGTCATAGCAGGAGAGTTCGGATATGTGTAATAATGATCCTTGGTAAATGTTTGAGGAATTCAGAAGAGGAGTAAAAACTAGATGGGGACCAAAAAGAGAAGAGCTGTAATATGACAGAGCTAAGGATAAGACTGGAGAAATTTAATTCTTCAGAAATAAATTATTGGATGAAACACCAAAATAAGAATAAAAATTCCTAATTTAATCCTATTTGAACTTCTGATTTGAGTCATTTCCCTCTGATTTTTGGTTGTTGCATAAAGATGATTTAGGTTTCCAAGTATAATATTTAATATAAATTTATCTTAAAAATTTGAACATGCACATTATAAACATCTTTATTTGTGGGGATGTTGTAAACCAGGAAGTCTCCATATTTTACTCATGTTCACATAGTTCATAGCTGGTAGATTAATCTTCTCAAGAAATTTCTAATTATGCCATTTTTTTATTCCATAAATTTCTCCTGAATGAATTTCAAAATTTTTAACCTGAAATTCAGAGCCCTTCCTGAGCTGGCTTTAACCAATGCTTCTTATCTTGTCTCCTGTGTGAAAAGTACTCTTAGTGAAGAACACATGATCCTTTTGTTCATTCAGCGAACACATATTGAGCATTTGCAGCTCGGAGATTCAAAGGTAAAAATAAGCAATTTATGTTTATGCAGTTATGTGTTCAAGGAGCTCAGGAAGGGGCAGAAACCATGCAAACACATGATCTCCTAAACTTCCAGTCCTTTATTCTTAACAACCCCTTCATTTCAAGTAACCTTACCATCCATTTCCATAAATGGAAACTTTACTTGAAGGTTTTACCTAATATCCTAAAAAAAAAAAAAAAAAAAAAAAAAAAAAAATCTATCCATTCCATGTTTCATTGTAATTTCCTTATTTTAGCAATAGACGATATCTACTTACTCTAATACTTCTCTACATATGCCCTGCAAAAATCAGTATCTCTGCAGTCAAGGATAATGTTCCAAATAGTTCCTAGCTCCCACCATCACCAGAATTTGTAACTGGTGAACCACATACCTGTGCAGTGAGTAAAACCACTCAAGTTTGCTTGGAGGCAGAACCATTCTTATTTCCTTCCTAATCATTCACCTCCTTACAGATATAGGAGAAAAAAGCTACCATTTCTCTCATCCATAATTGCAGTGGGTACAAAACCAAATGATTCAATGATTGAAATGAAAAAAGAGCTTACTTTCAAAAGAGTCACAGTACATATTGTACAAATTTATATTGAATTAAATTTTCATTTTTATAAGGGAAAATAAAATACTATTGAAAATTAATAAAGCCACGATGATTTTCGCCATAATATACCTATGCAGTTTTGTACTTACCATTAATCTAATCTCTTATAACTAATTCTCTAAAATTATTTCAATCTATTTTTTATAAAATATTAAGTAATAAAACTTGCACAATTACTTTTAAAAATGATTCCAAAATTATAAATAAGTAAAATTTATAATTTTGCTCTATGGTAGGGTTTTATAACTTTGCACTTCTAACAAATAAGAGCTTACTTTTTTTTACTATAAAATTACATAAATACAAATTAGCTTCTATTCCGAATATAGATCATTATACCTAGCTTGCTAGATGCAGCCAAAAATACATACTTGAAATAAGAATTATAATGGGATGATTAAATAACTAACTCCAAATTTAATCACTCTGAACCCTGTCTTTATAATATTATGCCAAATGTTAGTAATACTTATCTGAATTTCAACATGTTGTTATAATCTACATAAATTTATTAGTGATAGATTTACTTGAATTTCAGATAATGCATTAAAAATTTCTGCATAGAATATTTTTTAAAAAGTATTCTCTCAGTGAAAAATGATCTTCAAAAGGAAAAGGAAAATGTCATGACTTAAGTTCTTAAACAGGCTACAGGTGAAGATTATCATTCATTCCTAAAACATTGGCTCAAACCAGATGATAATTCTTGCTTAGAAAGAATGTCTTTCTTATAGTAGGTACTCAGTAAATGTTTTTGAAATTAGGGAACAGCTTCTCACATTTTCATTGTCATTACTCCTTGTAAGCTGTAATAATCATATGAAATACATTTCATCTAGCATCTGACTTCCATGAGGGAGGGGCCTGTTCTACTGTCCTCAAACCTCACTGCTATGACATAGTAAGAGCTAAATTGTAGTTTTGATTAGTAAGTCCCTAATTAAAGAAGAAGAATCAACTTACCTGGGCTAATTGCTACTTAGTATTGCTACATAGACTCATCCTAAGAGGATCCATCCTCAACCACATACCAGACATTGTTATAATCTCGTTCAGCTCTCAGTGGTTTCCCTACAGCACCAGGTCAACCCTGCGGTAAGCCAGTTTAAATACTAAATGCTCTACTACGAATGAAATCACTTATGCCTTCTTTGTTGTAGTGATGACCTCATTACTAAGCTTTTTAAGTCAGGGTGGAAAATGTAAATGTTTACAAGAGATCTGTCACCGTACTTGTAGACACAGCCTAAATAAAAGGATAGGATTTGTTCTTAAAATCTGTCTGCATAGCATAATGAACTCATTCAACTCCACATGAAAAGAAAGTGATCGTGAATTCAAATGGACTCTTCTCCCTTTCCTATCATATAATGTTTGATTATTTTCCAAATAATAGAGCTAACTGTAAATCTTTCCTGTGTAACCCTAACTGTGTCTGAGCTAAGACGTTGCTGAACTTGAAAAACCTCTGTTTAAACAAACAAGAGGATCAATAATGAAAAGAGGGGCCTAGTATCCAATTTTTGTTTGCTTGAGTTCCTTTTGAGAGCTTGTTGGGAAGAAATAAAATAAACAATGGAGGTGAATGCAGGAAAACAGTAACAGAAGCCCTTTCTGTCTTGGCAAAGTTCAGAGACAAAAACGGGTCATGCTACCCTCTAGCAAATCTGCTTCATATTCAAGCATCCTTTACAGCAAGCCCAGCAATCACTGGTAGAAGTTTTGCTCAGTAAAGTGCAAACGGGTCTACTAAAATGCCAACATTTTCATTTTGTTTTGATGACTTTCTCAGAGAATAACAATGTTCAGCTTAGTTTTTTTTTTTTTTTTTTTTTGTAGTGCCCTTTGGGAAGGAACACTTTATGTTTTAAAAGCCACACAAAGCTTAACTCAAGCAGTTTCATTGTTCTCTCTCTCTCATGAAGCTAACAAAAAGAGTAATGTATTACTTAATGAAGCTATTCATTGCTTAATAAAAATAAGAATTAGTGACAATAACTATTATACTCACATTAACCTTATTTTCATGCTTTAACATAGAAGTTGCTCTGACGTATTTCTACCACAATTTGCTTCAAAAAAGATAAAGCTGGTGGGTAATATAAATCTGATGACACAGAAGTATCATTGTTATTTTTGAAATCTGATGAAAAACCAGTACTACACTCAGCTATCAGAATCTTAAGTTGTAATACTGATAAGTGGCATCTCTGGGCAGTGGGAGAAAATCTTTGACTTGAAATCCACAAAGGTGGGTCCCAGGTTTTCAACTAACTACTTGATATTTACAAGTCTCCTACCTTTGTGAGTCTTGATTTGCTCATTTGCTCATTTTCAAAATGGGAAGTAGTGCTGGTTAACCAAAGTAGTTATTTGTGTTAAAATGTTTATGTGTTACTTTTTTCAAAGTTCACAACAAATAAAAGCTGATAAAGACCAATATAATAAACATGTAGTACAAGATTTTTTTAACAAATCACAAGCATTCCCTGTAGGTAGTCCCCAATATCACTTAGGACTATTTTTCTTAGACACAGGTGAGTTCACCAAAATTACAAAATCTGTTTGCCAAATCTTATTTAAGATTATTTTTGTTTAAAGACAAAAATTACTAAGAATCTATGCTCTGTGGGGTCAGAAGTTTTGATTTGGATATAGCTGTAGTGTCTAGGACATTGCATGGCACATAGTATTGAATAAATGAATGAAAGAATTCACTGAATATATGCTCTTTTACTATAGTCATGGGGTGATTTAGTTCATAACTATATTCCTCATGATATGTTCTTCATGAATATATTCATGAAAAGATTAAACCCGTGACCCTTAGCTTTTGATAAATTGAACAACCCTTAAGATAATATATTCATGAATATATTCATAAGACTAGAATATTCATAATCATAGAATATATTCAAGAATACTATTTCTTAACACAATTACCTGATATATTGGTAAATCTGATGAATTTGGTGAATTAGTCATTCACCAATTGATTCTCTGGATAATTATTTTTGAACTGGTTTCTAGTGAATTGACCGAGAGTTCCTTCTCTTGGCTCTGACTTATGTGATCGTTGGCAGCTTGGCTACTGGCATTTGGAGTTCACCACCCTCTAAACCCACGAACACACAGATGTCCTCCCATGAAATCTCTGTTGAAGGAGGACAGGACCCCTTCTTTCAAAGGGAGAGAGGTTAGAGTCCAAAGGCTCCTTTAGAGCTACTTCACTGTCTACCAAGAGCTACTTAAACAGCTAATGTTGGCTCACTGTTTCACCTTCTTCTCCCTGAAATCTGTGCCTTCTTATGCCTCCATGTTTTTCAGAGACTGTGGCTTTACTTTGGGTATTTGTGATTGGGTATGAATACTTAGTACACTTGTTAAAAATCGAGCTAGATACAAAGGGAGCACTGGCTTTAGCTGTTAGTCTTAGAATATATTCTCTAAAGAGAATATAGTATATAGAATACATACTAGATGTATAATATGGATATTGTATAGTCTATGTAAGTCAGTTCCCAGCCACATGAGTTTCCTTTTTCAAGTGATGTATGCTTTTTCAAATGTATAACCCCGTCCCTGAAGGTCTTGACCTGTCATGGAGAATAACTCCCATTGTGAGCCATAGTTTCTGATGAAATTATTCTCTCTCAGATATTTGAGAGCAGAAAAAAGATTGAGAACCTTCCAACTAAATGAATGATGGTGGTAGTGAACATGCAAGATCTGACCATTAGGATATTTGAATCATCTGGTTATACCTTTCTATCTAAGAGACATAGACATGCTGAGCTCAAGAAAAATGGGAATGAAGGAAGCTTAAGAGAGAAATTTTAAATAAAGGGAAGATGATAGACTATATTACAACTTCGAGAGAAAGCAAAAGGAAGAAAAAGTAAATATTTTTATATCAGAGTTTTTTTTGTTGTTGTTTTTGGTTTCTTTGTTGGTTTTTTTTTTTTTTTTTTTTTTTTTTTTTTTTTTTTTGCTCTATGAATTAAAACAGTTTATAGTCCCTGCTATCTGTGGGACATCAAAGGGCTATAATTCTAGTTGATAAGTTAATTAAAAAAGGGAAAGCCTTTAAGTGTAGAAATGAAATGAAACATAATTTAAAAAGTGTCATTACCTTTTAAAGCTCTTGAAATGTCCCAGAATCCGCCTCAGAATCTGTATGAAGTCTTTGTACAGCTTCTCATAGATCCCAGTAATATCTTTTTTTCTAATGCACCATAATTCATGTTAAATTAGTGACATTGATAGCTCTCAGGTTTTTTCCTTAATTACTATTGTTTTAATATTCTGCAACTGTGTGTATGCTTCCTAAGTTTTTGATGGCTTTTCTACACATCTGTGTAATGACACTAAAGATAAAAGTGGCTTCAGCATTTTCTAAATTTTTAAGATATTTCCATTAGGGAGGCATCTGGGTGGCTCAGTCCTTAAGCGTCTGCCTTCAGCTCAGGGCGTGATCCCAGGGTCCTGCTCTGCTGGGAGCCTGCTTCTTTCTCTCCCACTCCCTCTGCTTGTGTTCCCTCTCTCGCTGGCTGTCTCTCTCTCTGTCAAATAAATAAATAAAATCTTAAAAAAAAGAAAGATATTTCCATTAGGTTACACATTATATAGACTCATTTCTTATTTTTAACTTTTATTGAAATATGCTGTACATATAGGAAATGCACAGATCATGAGTGAACAGCTCAGTGCATTTTTTTGAAAAACTGAGTACACTCCTATGTAGCCCACTCAGATCAAGACCAACACCCAGATTGCTTCCAAATTTAGTAACTGATGTTAACAGAGGGTTGTCTATCTAGCAACCAATGCTAAACGATGTTCAATAAATAACTACTAAAAAATACAATTGTGCTATAAGAAAAAGAATCTATGTATGGATTTCACTAATATTATCTTTAGCTAGGACATGCCCTGTTAATACGAAAATGATAAATGCTCATCTATATCATAGAACTTTAGTGCTATAAGGCTTTTAATCTACCATAAATTCCCTAAGATAATTCCCTTTGTGGGATATCACTGGAGGGGTGACGTCTTCTAACCCATTTTCAGTATTCTAGAGAATTTCTGCAATAAGGAATAAACGCTCCTGCTAAAAACTTTACCTCTGTCTTCAGTTTTCCAGTGCTTTCTGGGACTCCAATTACTTATGTTAAATCACAGAAATGACAAAGAATTCCCTCTCAGATTTGAAGTAGTAAAAGATCATAGTTCTTTCTGTGGCACATGCTCTACCTCCTAGGTTTGTCCTTTGTCCATTTACCCCAAGATTCCGTGAAGCTACCTGTAGCTCCCACCTTCTACCTGTAGTATAAAATTCTATCAAACATATAAAAATCAAATGACTATCTCCCTATTTTCAGGATGGATTCTTCTCTTTATATCCCAGGTGAAGTCTCTTTATCTACGTTGGGTATTCTATGATCATTGTGTTTAATGTTTAGAGTTATCCAGCAGAGCAAGTACAGATTTATGGACTAAAATATGCAACTTACTTTTAGAAGTATGTATTTCATTAATGTGCTTTATGTATCATCTAATATAGCATTTTTTCCCAAATAGATACATTATCACTGGTTTCTCTACTCCTTCTATATCCGTGTATCCCTGAATGTATTTCAGTCTTAGTTTAAGTGTCTAGAGCTGAGAGGGATCTTGTAATCTGCTGGTATGAATCATTCATTTTACTGATAATTTCTAGGCCAGAGAGCTAAAGTTATTTGCTCACATACTAATAGTGTTTATGCTATCATGCTATCCAAATTTGAACCCAGCTGTACTTTAGTGCATTACACTGCACTAAAATCCTATGTATCTTGTAGCAAATATCACATATCTGTGCACACATATATACAAGGGCCCACACACTGGTGTTATGTACATAGTACTAGTCCTGAAAGCACACTAAATATTAAATCAGCGGCTTTAAAAATTTATGCTTTGATAAAAATATTATTTTTAACATACTGTTTTTAATTTTTCTTCTCTGATGCCTATTACATACAGGTTAAAATTCACAAGAAGGGATAAATTGAATAAATTCATAACCTAAATATATATGAAATTTTAGTTATATAAATTTTATTTTAATGCACTCACCTGTAGCATTTTCCCACTCTTTTTTTTAAATTTTTTTATTATGTTAGTCACCATACAGTACATCCTTAGTTTTTGATGTAGTGTTCCATGATTCATTGTTTGCATATAACACCCAGTGCTCCATGCAATATGTGCCCCCATCACCAGCCTATCCCAATCCCCCACCTCCCACTCCTCTTTCGCCACTAAGAGTGAGAAAAATTACCAAAAGGCAGCTGACACTTAAAAAGGATTGTCATTGAATTGAAAATTGCAGAAGAGACTAGTTCATAAATACCTGGAGATGTTGCCCTTTGTGGTTCAGTGCTCATTAGTAGTCCAGTTGGAGGAAACACCATTGAGCTGAAATGCACAGAGACTGTCTGTCACGCTAGGAATCATGTAGTAAAACAAGTAGTAGAGAGGTTGGCAGAAAAATAACTACTTGTAAAGGGTAGGGACTGAATTTTTGCCTATGTCTATGGCCGAGGTACATTATCTAAGTACATTATCTAGTCTTTGAGTAAGGATGGAAAATTATTCATTGACAGGTATAAAAACAGTAAAAGGGGGGTAATGCAGAATTTCTTGACATGAGAAACTATGGTTTTATTATGCGTTTTATGGTGCAATTTAAAAATAAAGATTTACATTCAAATTATAAAGGATTGTTCCTGAACATAATATTTTAAGATGTCTATTTTATGCCAGGACTCTGATCATGATTATTCTCTGAACTCAGGAATTTCTGAGCCTCTGTGTGGCTGGATAACCTCTCTAACTTAAAAGTGGTTCTCTCACTGGAGTTACCCAGCATACACAGATATAAAAAGGCTTTATTTTAATCAAAGCCACTTAAATTCACTGTTCTGTATGCTTATTATAAAGCCAAGACATGGAAAAATATTTAGAAAGAAAGAGGGAATTTTGTGCTATATCTAGTTTTAGAGAAAACCCACCTTAAATTCTGGCAATGTTAATTTTAAGCTTTTAATTTGTTTTATTATCAAAATTTAGAGAAAAAATGAGAAAATGTTTCAGAGATTAACCTAAGATAAATTGCCATTATTATCTTCATTTATGGGCTCCTATCATTCTTTCTCTCAGATACTCTTTTTGCATTACTTCTATAATGCGGATGTGATGGAATAGACAAACAGTCATTAACCAATAGCATCATGTAGCAATATATTCTCCTTAATGTGCACAAGGACAGGAACTGTGTGCCTTTGGGAAGTGGAAGAGCTGAGGCACTGTAATCATTGTAGTACCTCTCTGGCAGGGCTATGCCACCCAGGAAGATGGGGATCAACAGATGTTGAAGAATGTGTTACAGTTAGACTATGAAAACAAGAGAATGCTTACACTTGGGATTATCTCCTGTTTAATAAAAATCCCCAGCTGGGTACCAAAATCATCTCAGCTACAGTCTGTCTTCCCAACTTATTTCTTATTTATTTATTTTCCCTGTGCCATGCAACTCTAGTTTATAAAATACAGGGAAATGATTCATAGAAATTATAAAAATATTTAAAAATTATAGAAATACATGAGATATTTAAATCTTATTAGCTGGCACAATAAGGCAAACTTCTTGAGGCCAGGAATCATCATATTTATTTATTTATTTATTTTATCCAATACAGTGTTTCTGATAGGAATACCCTCAGAAAAAGAAAAATTGATTTGAATGTCCTTGCCATTTGGACAGTGTCAATTTCCTGTAAACAAGGCTGATTTTGTGCCTTTAGAGAAAATTGTAGGATATTTCAGTTTATCTGAAACGTATGCGGAACAAAGATAAAGGACTAAATACAACTTCAGTCAATTTAGATTTAAGAAATAAATTATAATGATAATAATGAAAATAGCTCATTTTCCCCAAGTGGTTTAGGAATCATTTCCCAACCACAATTGCTATCTAAGACAAATACAAAACAGTGAATATAAAAATTAACAATGAATATTTAAGTTTAAAACCAATTAACTGGCATATTTATTTTAAAAATTAAGGAACAGAAAATATAACCAATAAGCCATTAAATGGAAAAACTGGAATGTAAGAAAAGTAATGAATCTGAAAAGCATAAATGAATTGATGGTATTTTCATTGCCCAGTAAAGTCAGTGATGCAATTAAAAGATGATGAATTATATAAACCAGGTTCTGAACCTGAAAGAGGAGGCACACCCCTGAAATTACAAACATATTTTGGATATATGAATAAGGATTTTTCTTAGGATTCATAATGTTCTTCAGATTTTCAGCATAGACTATTACTCAAAATTCTCCTCCTGTGTAACCCAACTATTCAAGGACTCTATATGTTCACTTTTTGCACTCCTCACCTGCCATGTCCCCCTCAGCCCATTCCAGTTACCATTGAACTCCGTTACTCCCAAATCTAGTGTCCACTTCCTGTCATCATTTTACTTGATAGCTCACAGGCATCCTCTCTTGGAAGCTTCCCTTCTTCTTGAATAGTCTCTCCCTTAACAGCACATTATCCTGGTTTATTTCCTGTTTTACTGGCTACTCTTTCTCAGTCTTATTTCCTACCCTGTCCTCCTCTTTCCAATTTCTAACTTTAGAGCATGCCAAGACTCAGACTAAACTGTCCTCTTTATCTCCATGTTCTCTCCAGGTAGGCTTATCTAGTCTCAGGCCTTATGCTTGTGGCATCAGATTTCTATGTCCAGACCTTACTTGTCTCTTGAGTTCCAGACACAACTATGCAAGTACTTGCCTGCCATCTCTCCTTACATGTCTAATAGTTATACCCAACATTACCTCCCTTCCCCAGGATCCCATTATTTAAATGACATTCACTTCCACTCAAATGCTTCAGTCACAAATCTTCATCTTTCTCAAACTTTTGATCACCAATTGAGTAAGATCTGTCAGTGGTATCTCTAAAAGATATGACCAATCTGACCACTTTTCTCCAGTGCTAACCTCTGTCCACATCTCCATCATCTCTTGTCCTCACTACTGTACGAGCTTTCTAAGAGGTCTCCCTGCTTTCACTCTTGCCTCCCTACATCCACTCAACTTATAGTAGCTAGAGTATATCCTTAAAATGGAAACAGCACCATGGCACTTTCCGTGTAAGACATAAGAAAGGTTTTCTATCACACTTAATAAGTAATTTTCTAATTACAGCTCACAAGGCCCTTACTTATCATACCTCTGCCTCTCTATTTGTTCTCATTTCCTCAGTCCTGCCCTCTTAATCTCTGTACGCTAACCACTGTAGTCATATTAGTGCCTGGGACTCTAATACACCAAGTATTTTTTCCTTTGGGGCTTTTGCATGAAATCGCCATGTGACTGACCTCTTGTCCTTCAGGTTTCAGCTTGACTGTCCCCTCCTCAGAGGGTTCTGTCCTTGTCAAACAATCTTATCAAGCCCCACAATTCTCTCCATCATGACATCTGTTTGATTTCTGTGATAACATTTACCATACCTGAAATTGTACTGTTACCCTGCTAGTTATTGCCTATGATCTGTCTCTGCACACAAGAACGTAAGCTCTCTGAGGGCAGGACCTTGTCTGTCTTCTTCACTGTTATATCCTGGTGCCTAAACAATGCCAGTCATGCAGCAGGAGAACTATAAATGAGTGAAAGAATGTAAGTAATTCTTTGGAGTGGAACTCTAGGAGAGCTTGAGCTAGTGGAGGTAAATCTCCATGTTATTCTCCTGAAATGCTGAAAAGTTAGGCTGAGAAGACAGGACTGTCAAGTTTCCCCCATCTGGGGAAGTCAGAGAATTTAGGAGATGATGATTGTTGCTGCTTGTCCCTTTTATACTTTTCTCCATTCTTCAACTATAGCATCAAAGTAATCTACAAGGTTTGCAGGTTTTTATGGTAAAAACTAGAATAAAATACACCAGGTATTAAGTGTGATGTCTCTTGATGATATGAATCTTTTTTTCCCTCCAGTATACTTTTTTGAGTTTCTGTGTTTTCTTCAGCACATCTTGTTTTATAGATGAAAAGCATTTATAAAAACCCTTTATTTATGACTCAAAACTCATGTAAGATGCCATTCCTCAATATTGTCTTTATCTGCCCTATGCAGATACACATACAACCCACAAAATGTAATATATGCCTTTTGTAAAACCTTGGAAGTACTTTTTCTTTATACATACATGCATTTGCCTTTGTACATGTATAACAAAAATAGTAATGATAAAATAAAAGCTGCTACTAGCTATTGATAGTATCAGGTGGCTCACACACAGTATGGCTCATACATTATTTATAACAACTCTCTGACATAGTACTACATCTTCCTCTAAAAGTGAGGAAACCAAGTTGCAGAGAGGCTTAGTAATTGCCTCAAAATAAAATAGCTAGATTTTTCTACGGCAGAGACCACATCTGACTTACTTACCTCTGTATCTTCAATGCTAACGTGGTGCTTGGGAAACAGTAGGTACTGTACATATTTATAGATGAACAATGTAGTTGGCATTTGAATCTATGTGAGAGTGACACCTAGACTCTTAAGTGCAGTATCACACTATATCTTTGGTTTTATCTCTATGTGCACATTAATCAGAAATCTTATGAATTGAAACCCTCTTTGAAATTAGCAATAACTTCTTCTTCAGTGCAGCTTGTATTACATTTTATATTCAAGGCAAGATCAAATACTGAAATGAATGAGTGACTGAATGAATGAATCTTTCAGAATTAGTGAATAAACTAGAATCCTGAATTGACAAGATTTTTTGAAGTTGAGTATTTCCATAGCCATATTCTTACTTAAGTTATGTTCTTTGGAAGGTTATCTCAAGAGAAAAGTGACCATAGAATAATCATAAAGCTTTGAATAAGATATTTTGAAGTACAGTGGTATTTGACTTTTCGCTGGGAATCAGTAATGCTTAAGAAAATTATTAGAGATTTTTATATGAAAATGTAGCCCTGGGGGTAGTTACTTAATTTTTTTTAACATCCTAAAATATTGGCCTCTAAAAGCTTAACATATTAATACAGAGTCTAATTGGGGTTTATTTGTTTAATAGAAAATAATGGCATGTTATACATTGGGTTTCTCATTGTTCGATAATTGGGAAAACAAAGCAAAAAACAGGCCTTGAATAAAATTCAGTTGAATTTAAAAAAGAGTATCATTATTACTTCCAATTCTTTTAAAAAATGTTTTTTATATTTTTGAAGTAAAAATTACATACAGTTGTTCTTTATTACTTATGGTAGTTACGTTCTCTGTAGGCATTGCAAACACTGAATTAGTGAATATTGAACTACTGCTCCTATAAAAAATATAGGGTTAGGTTCCTGCAAGCCTCTGGTCACAACATTGTCATCAGCTGAGCAGTACAGAACCTTGCTTTTTGTGTGTTTCTGTTTAAAGTTCTCTTGTTTAATGCATATAATTGATTCATTAACATTGAACTCACAGCCCACAGCATTATAACCTGTACCTGAAAGAAGCTTATCTAACATTCATCCTTTTTCTTTGTAAGACATGTCACAGCTTTCTTGATGTTAGGAACACTAACCAGCACTTCAGCACTGCATTCAGGGACCTTTTTTTATTTTTATTGATTGGTTGATGTGTGTGTGTGTGTGTGTGTGTGTGTGTACATTATAGTGATTCAGCAATTCTATACATTACTATGTGCTCATCATGATAAGTGTACTCTTATATCCTCATCACATATTTTACCATCAGGGACCATTTTAAATAACAAAATCAACAACAACAACAAAAAACCCACAAAAATGGGAGAAACATGGTATTAAATATGCAGTGGAAAGAACACTTGGTAACAGGATGAAAGCTTAACCAAGGTGGCAGAGTGCTGCCTTTTTTGACTTCATCTGGGAACTTGTACCAAATGGCTCAAATTTTCTCCTGATCTATGCATGCTCAAGTCTGTGAATAACCATGAAAGTACATGTATTGACTTGGGGTTACAAATAAATACTAGCAAGTAAGCGAACTCACAAATACTGGCTCCACGAATGAGAATCAGCTGTGTGTGAAATGCACAGATCTTAAATGTACAGTTCAGTGGGTACTGATAAATACACATACATAACGTGCCCAGCCTCCAGTGGAGATAGGAAACGTGTTCATCACCTCAGAGAGTTTCCAGAGAGTTTCCTTCTACCACTCCCCTGTCCATTCCCATCTGCACCTCCCTCGTGGGCAACCAAACCACTGGCCTGATTTCTATCACTGCTGGTTAGTTTTGCTTTTCAGGAATTTCATACATAAGGATTCAGTCAGTGTTATTTTTTGTTATCTACATTCTTTCAGGCAAAAAAATGTTGTTTGTACCACTAGTTCATTCTTTTTTTTTTTATTACTTAGCAACATTTCTTTGTATTGAATTTAAAAATTCAATACAAATACAAATACAAATACAAATACACTGTGTGGATATAGCATTATTTTCAGTTTAGACCTGTAAGAAATAAAGCTGCCAAAACATTCTTTTGCAATATTTTTGCAACATATATTTTGATTAGAGTGAGTAAATATTTAGGAGGGGAATTGCTGGGTGATAGGATTAACATATGTTTAACTTTATTAAAGAAAAAACAAAACTGAGCTGCCAAAGAATTTTTCAAAGTGGTTATACAATTTTACATCTCACTGACAGTGTATGAGTTCAAATTGATCCTGATCTTAGCTAGTTCTTTTAGTTTTGAACCCCTGAAGTGGGTGGAAAGTTGTATATCATTATGGTTTTAATTTCCCTGATGACTAACAACACAATAATAAAAAATTTCATGCAATATGCTTTCCTGTATGTATTTATCTGTCTTAAAGATTCCATTCAAGTGGCTCTTTCAAGACAAAGACATGTTGCGAAGTGACTTTTGGTCTGTACCTATAGAGGAAAGCATTTGGCAGTTTCTTCAGCTGACAAAAATAAAAGAACTTTGCCTGCCCAGGCACCTTATTACATGTTCTGTCTGACCACAAGTGATCATCTTTACGATGTGGTTTGTATTGGCACGTAAAAGTGAGCAAGGTTAAGTGAGATCAAGTTTCTTATGATATGGAATTTATAGATAATATAAGAAATAGTGCATGGCATATTTATAAAGAGATACATTCTCTTTTTACTTTTTTATTACATAAATGGATAATTGATAACTTTTGAGATCTGTCAGTAGCACATCAGAATACTGTAACTGCCTAAAGATGGATTCATATCCTAGGAAATTTTTCCCTTAAGATTGAATACTGAGCAAAGACTTGAAATTCCAGTCATTGTAATTTTATTTGAAGCATTTTCAAACAGATGTTGCATCTTGGTTTGCTACTATATTTTAAATACTTTCTTTTTTTCAATATTCATTAAACTAGTCTCTTCTTCTTGTCTCTAATAAGAGAAACATCTGTTTCTTCTTATTCTATCAGTGTAACCACCTCAAGAGCCTTACTTTAAAAAATAATACCATTAGGAAGACTGCCTAGCTAGAATATGCTTCATTAACATGTTACATCTGCATACAAAACAAGTTTTTCTAACAATTATAAGTTAGAGAAATGTAAGCGAAAATATTATAAAACAATTTAGTTATCTTATGAAAAAAAAATTAAGACCAGAAGCTGGAATATGGTTTCAGAGATGTTGGTTTTATGTTAAAAACTCTCTTTGTAAAAATATGTTTCCTTTTAGAATATACAGTTGAAAAGTTTTGGTTGTTAGGAATTAATAACTGGAGGTATCAATTATAAAGTAAGATCAAATAAACATTAAGTGTAAAAATTACATCAAAGTGATATATTTTTAAAACACAAATACTTTGGAATAAATGTACTCCAGTTTATATCAGTCTTCTCAAAATTAGTCACCATGGGAAGTCCTTGCTTGGAATTATATTTATTTTTGGAAATACTTCACAAACATTCAGTGAACCATTATCAGGTTTTTTTTTGTTTTTTTCAGAACCATATCTATTGAATAATCTAGTTAAAACACACACATACACACACACACATACACACACACACAATTTGGAGAGGAGAAAGCAGGCCTTAACAATGAAAGAATAAGACTGATTATTATGTAGCTCAAAGTTGGCTTAAATTAGCTTAAAAATTGTTGACCCTGATATTAAGAAGAGATACAATCAGCTACCCTACCAAATCCCCAAATTCCTCACCACTGATATTGCATGATTGGATTTATATGGGGGAGGAGGATATTTGTTCATAAAGAAAATCAATTTTTAATCATTTTATAATAGTTAATGCTTATAGAATTAAACAACAACCCGACTTGATATTTAGAGAGCTGGGCTCACTGACGGTGTAAGAAACAGGAGTTACTGAGTGCTAACTATGTGTCAAGCACTTCTCTAAATGACAACATATTTACACATAATCATTGCAAGACCCCTTTGAGGTAGATACTTTTATTAGTCCCATTTAACAGGTAAGAGAACCGGGACAGGCTAAATTGCTGAAGGTCTGGCTATTAAGTGAGCAGAAATGAGGTGTGTATTCCAGATGGTCTGACTCCCGAATCCCTGCTCTGTCCTTTAGGCTCTCTGCCCCTCTGAGGGTGAGTCTGTAAGTTGGACACTCCTGGGCTCTGAATGCTTTCTCAGTCTCAAAGAGGACATGGTACATGTGTGCCTGAATAGAATATGACCCCAAACATAGGGCAGTCCCCCATTTTTTCAGCAAGATAATTAAGAGTACCTTTTAACTAACTTGCGTGTAAAAACTTTTAGTTCTATAAGTAAATATATGTATAATATTTACATAATGACTATGTTTTTAAAATTATATACATAAATAAGTTAGGAAGTATATTTTCTGCTCTCACTTTTCGGAAATAATTTTGTTCCAGTTTCTTCACATGCAGCTTTAACATCACTGTCTTTGTCACAACCGTGAGTCATCACACACAGTTTTTCAAAACAAATCATCATCATCTCTAAGTTGTTTGTACACAGGAATTTTTTTTACGGCCAGTGTTGTCACTGGACACTGGACATTATTTTTCTAAGCTTCAAGTGCCCATTAGCATAGGACACACTTTTTTTCAGTTGTCTCGTCATTTATGATTCCACGTTTTAAGACTTACTTTATTACTGTCTTGTTTAGAGAGCTTACTTATAACTACACCAATATTTGTAATCTCCCCCAAAATAATAAATTTAAGTCTTAGCTTCCTTCTCTATAAAATGAAAGTCATCAAAACTTAAAAAAAATTTTGACATAATGAAATGGATATAAATATAGTGCTTCTTGGGTGCCAGGCACGGTTTTAGTGCTATAGAAATACTAATTAATCTACTCCTCAAAACAAATCCATGAGTTGGATAGTGTTATTTTCATTTTAGAGAAGAGAAGCCTGAGGCACGGAGTGGTTAAGTAAAGTGCCCTGGTTGGCAAGGAACAGAGCAAACGCAGGCAGCCTGGCTCCGGCACCGGTCCTCCTCACCTCATGCTGTTTCCCATCCTGCTGTCTTCCTGCTTACTGTCAGGAAGAGTCAACACACTAACATATAGACTGTGCATTCGTAGTGCCACACACATATGAGGTCTCAGGAAGTGCCAGCCATATGAGACATGGGGGTCTTTTCTAAGTATTAGTAACTAGCATCCTTCTTTTTTGGACTGTTCCCTAGCCACTGTGCAGCCACTAGGACCCCCTGCTTCCAGGAGTATGGGTCCCTGGTGAGTCTCTCTGTTTCCTGGGATATTCATGGGCTCTAGAACAGTGAGTGGAAGAATACCATGTCTTTAACAGCAAATGAAAAGTACTGCTTTCATCCTGTTTGTTAATGTGTTCTTTGTTATTTATGACTCACAATTTTTTTTTTCTTTTCTAAGATTTCGTCCATTTATTTGAGAGAGAATGAGCGAGTGAGCAAGCGAGAGAGTGCAAATAGGGAGAGGGGCAGATGGAGAGGGAGAAACAGACTCCTTGCCAAGCAGGGGTCCCAATGTCCATCCCTGGACCCTGGGATCATGACCTGAGCCGAAGGCAGACACTTAACCAACTGAGCCACCCAAGTGCCCCTGTGACTCACAAATTTCTGATAAAACTTGAGATGATGATACTTTTTTTTTTTCTGAATAAATGTATTGATACTTATTCTAAGTACCTATCTTGTAGCAATGGTCTGGTCAACTGTGGTATTCTGAGTGGATTTCAAATACTGAATTCCAAAAGCTCTTAAATTTAATTAATGTTCAATTTCATATGAATTAAAATTTGCTAAACAAAACTGTTCCTTTTTAAAAAACACTGTAAAGACGCTATTCCTTATAGCTTTTCTGAAGTGAAACTAATTCCGTACCATATCCCCCAAGTAACAGATGGTCCAGGAAATGATAAAGGCAAAACAAATTTGGAGCAAGTTTGCAGGGGAGGTCACATATATATTTTTTAAATTTTAGTCCTTACGTAAAAAGAGTGAACACAAAGTTCTATTTGCTCAGAGTTTCACAAAGTATGAAAATGATTTAAGTGAATATTCATGGGCTAATTCTAACGTTCCTCAGAGAAAATGCTAGATCTTGAGTCTCATACTTTTAATATAAAATTTCAATTTTAATTACAATTGTAGGGGAAAACCATTGATGTAAGAAAATACTAAAAGACATGTAGCATGGAGGGGATTCCAGTACCACAAAAACCTGATGGTGCAAATGCTGAAAGTTAGCAAATGAAACTGGATGGTGTGTCAGTTATTTACCATCCTGTTACAGGAGACAAGGACATCCCGGAAATTGAGCTCTGCCCAGGTGTGGTGGCTGTGGAAATGTGTGTGTGTGTGTGTGTGTACGAGCAGGCATACGCGCATGCACATAGTGTAAGTGAACCCTGATCTTGGATGCACAGAGGTTATATGACATGTTTTGTTGCTGTCTGGTTTGTTTTTGGTTTTTGTTTGTAAGAATTGAGCCTCTGCAAATAGATATGTCTGCATTTCAATTCTAACTTCTGCCATTTATTAACTATGAGATACTTGAACTTTATTAGATTCAGTTTTCTTACCAATTTATTTGAGGCAGTAATTCCTAAAACACTTAGTGTGAATTCTAAATGAATCAAATGCAAGGACTTATCAGAGTAACTAGCATATAGAGCTTAAACACTGTATCTTTAAATACATCCACAGAGCTAATGCAGTTAGATTCTGCTCTAGAAAAAGACTTCAGGCTATTAGTTTTTATAACATGTGGATGAAGAAAATGTTTTTAAAGTAGCGTATTTTCTTTTGAGCAAGTAGATCATTCTTTCCCCATTGAAGTATTGAACTTCATTGTATCTGGGAGCCTATTCATATCATAGATTGCTAAGGCATACCTCTTGAAGATTAAAAGTACAAAATAATAGTTGGAATTAAAATGAATAGAAATCACAGTTTAAGCTCAGATGCAGCAGTGGTTGTTATCAACAAGCCTGCTTTTATCTGAATTTTTTATTTCTCTAGTAATTAAGTTTCTTGAAAAAAAATAACCTTTTTATTTTTATCTGATTGGAATAATAGACCTTTTGCTATGAACAATTTAGCTGATGCTGTTCGTTTGTAAATTAATTGTCTGATGGAGAAATGTTCACAGGAATTTTTAGAAAGGCATTCTGGTCTACTGTTTAGAACAGAAAGATGTCAGCTGATGGTGTTTTATAAGTGACCTTTTCTGGATGTGTGATTATTTAGAATTAGATTTTGAGATTGAACATTTCTAACATTGATGTCCTTGGGATCCATGCCCCAAAATTGCATTTCAAAGTAGGGCTCATCACATTATAAAGGCAAAACCCAAAACCATGCACTTCTATGCTTACTCAACTCTAAACCCAGTTTTGTACTCTACAGGAAAATGTTATGGTGAAGATACAGTCTTCTGTGCCTCTGTTCTGGGGGAGAACCCTGATGTAACCTACTTGAGAAGGAAATATTTCAGGAAACACTACTACTTGTCTGACAGCTAACTGATTTTAATTTTAGAATAAGACTTTACATTTACATAGTAATTTCACAGTACAAAATTGTGCATATATATTATACCTTTTGTAACTTGGAGGTTATTCAGTATTAATTACTTTAAAGCAGGGATTTTCTGTTTTCCTCCATTGAAATAAAATCTGTTGAATATGTATTTCTAAATTAAAATTTGAAAACCCTAAAAAAAAAAAAATACCTGAGGTGTGGTTTTTGTAATGATATTTACCAGTGTAACAGCAGTAAATACTCCATATATGTGGCAATCTTATAAGCTCCAACAGGCTTTAATTTTTCTCATTAAAATCGTATTTTTGTTTAATAGTATAAGCAAACCAAAAGTTTATGCTTTTTCTGCAAAGAACCACAGAGTAAATAGTTTAGGCTTTGTGAGTGATAACAAGTCTCTGTAACAACTACTTTGGCTTTGTAGAGCAAGACAGTATGTAAGCAGATGAGTGTGGCTGCATTTAACAAAACTATGTGGGCTCTAAAATTTCAATTTTATATATTTTATTATTGTTGTTATAATTATGTGTTTTCAACTATTTAAAGATGTGAGAACTACTCTTAGCTCTCAGGCCATGCAAGAACGGACAGTGCAGGCCAGGTTTGGCCTATGAACTCGTTTGCAGGCCTCTGATCAGAGGCTTGGAGCTGTCATTTGTGCTTTGTGCTTCATTGACTTGCTCTCATTTCATTTTTAGCTACCTTGCTTGCGAGGCTTCTCTTTCTTTTATGAATCTGAAATGTATCTTCAAGTAACTTCTTCCTGTGGATTCTAAATTATTCTGTCTGGCCTGGGACAAAATCCCTTCCCTTTGCCAGAGCCCAGGCCTTTATAAGTTCAAAGAAAGCCACTCTGACCCTCTTAGACTCCACTCTCTGTCTCTGTCTTAGTGTTTCTTAAGATCTTTCCAGATGCTTATTTTCAATGGCTGATCTCCTTGTTTGCTCCTTAATTTTCTATTCTTTACAAAATGAGCACAAAACTAACAAAAACTTAAAGTAATTATCTGTCTAATGGAGAGTTTAAAAGAGTTTTTGTTTCCGAAGATCTTTGTACTAAGCCACAGTGAACTATGGTTGTTAGGAGTGGGAGCTGTTGATTTATTTTTGTTGGTTTGTTTGTTTAAATAGAACCTAATTCGTTATAAAGATATGTTGTTTGTAAATGATCAGATAACCCAGGTATTATTTCCTGTGGTTATGAGTGGTTAATTAGCACATATTTTTTAGTTCTTAATTTCTACAAACTGTATATACTTGCCAGACATGGTTATTGAGAGAAAATAATAGTACAAAAAATTTTCTTAAAAACAGAGAGACATTAGATAAAAACCATAAATCCGTTTTGTTATCAGAGAGTGGCTTCTAGTAAACCTAATCGTAAAATAAGTAATTTAGTTAAAATAGTTCATTATCACCTCCCAAACAGCTTTATTCACTCCATTCATTTTCCCAGGTATGCCAATGGCTCATTAATGACTATTCGCCTACTTTATTGGGTTCTGTTATGCCTTATCTGTCCAATGGAGGATAGAATCACTTAAGATATTAAAGAGACATGATATCAATTGCAAGTAGCACTGAATTTTTCTAGATGAAAACATAGTAATTTTTACCAACAAATTTCTGACCTTGTTGGTATTGAAAATTGTTTTAAACTCTACCATCTTTAGAAAATAAATTGACTTTTTTTACTTAACAGGTTCTGGGTTGAATGACGGACAGTGGCATGAGGTTCGTTTCCTAGCTAAGGAAAATTTTGCCATTCTCACCATCGATGGAGATGAGGCTTCAGCTGTTCGAACTAATAGTCCTCTTCAAGTTAAAACTGACGAGAAGTACTTTTTTGGAGGTAAGACTACCATTTTTATTGGTTAACTAGTACATTTGCTAGAAACAGAGTTTCAATGAAGATTGATTATGAAGTATTTATATTTGATTCAGTAGACTCAGTAGATCTCAGGGAAAAAACCAAACCCTTATTCCATGAGCTAAAAAGAGTGGCAAATTTATTCTTCTTCATGATAAAGGTATTCTTAGGATATCACCATATTCTTCTAGTTTATTTCAAATATTCAAAGTATAAAGCATGAGATTCTGGATCCATTCATTCTCATAATACTATCCTCAGGAGTCAGATCCTTGTGTCACCTATTGCTGTGTAATTAATTACTCCAGATCTTAGTGGCTTAGAACAACAAACATTGCCTCACAGTTATTGTAGTCCTGAATTTTTTTTTTTTTTTTTTTTTGAGTAGGCTCCCCACTCAACATGGGGCTTGGACTCACAAATACAAGATCAAGAGTCACATGCTCCACCATCTGAGCCAGCCAGGGCCCCCTGTCTCACAGTTATTCTAGATCATGAATTCAGGAACAGTTTAGTTGGCTGATTCTGACTCAAGGCCCCTCATGAGGTTATTCTGCCCAAGCGCATGACTCTGACTGCATCATCTGCAGCCTTGACAGGGCTAGAGAGTATGTTTCCAAGAAGGTGCACTCAGGAGGTTGACAGTTGGTGCTGGCTGTTGTCTGGGGCACCTCAGTTCTTCTCCATGTGGCTCTGATTTTCCAGGCCTGTCTTCTTCAAGCCACCTCTCGCATAGGTGATTAGGCTGAGAAAGGAGATCGGGGGAGAGGAGCAGAGAGGAAAGGAAAGCCAGTAAATGGGAGAGAAAGTTTCCAAGATGGAAGCTGAAGTTTTGTTATAATCTAGTTTTGGAAGTGACATCCCATCACTTCAGTTATACACAGTTTGGTAGAATCGAGTCACTAAATCCAGAGCACACTTAAAAGAAAGGGATTACATGAGGAGACATGCATTGAGAATGTCTTTGAAGCTACCTACCACAGGTTGCCTTACAGGAAAGCCATCTTACCACACATATCTTGGTTCTTAAGTGATGAAAAAATTAGTGAAAAAGAAGATTCTCTTAAAACAATAAATTCTACTATATGTGAAAAAGTGTTGTAAGCATGGACCTGGGCATTTTTTTTTTTTTAAAGATTTTATTTATTTATTTGACAGAGATAGAGACAGCCAGCGAGAGAGGGAACACAAGCAGGGGGAGTGGGAGAGGAAGAAGCAGGCTCACAGTGGAGGAGCCCGATGTGGGGCTCGATCCCGTAACGCCGGGATCACGCCCTGAGCCGAAGGCAGACGCTTAACCGCTGTGCCACCCAGGTGCCCCTGGGCATTTTTTTTTTAATTTGAAAAATGTATGCTGCCAGAATTTTTTTTATCATTAATGAAATATGGGGCAGCTTTTTATTAAAGTGCTAGATGTGTTATTTAAATCAATATATCTTTCACTAGATTATTGACTTCCTTATCCTGAATCACGCAATGAGATCTAAAAAATATATTGCATTCTTAGGAAAGGCTTTGTTAAACTTTAAAAAACATGTGTACATATATTTGCTTCTCAAAATATATTTATTAATATTCACATTTATTTGCTTATTTAAGTGTTTCTATATCAGTATATTTATATGTGTATATATATATATATATATATATTTCTAATTATTAGAATAAGCCTATTTGAGAGCAGTCGTCTTGTGTGTTTTATTCCCTGCTATATCCTCCATGGTCTTAGAAAAATTCCTTGAATATAGATGACCAATAAATATGAATGAATTAGTAAACTTAGAAAAACAAGCAAGGGCAAGCATTTTACTCCCAGCTGTTTAAAAGGAGAAATAGAAGCCCACAGAGCTTTACTGACTTGCCACTGAATTTGTAGCCAGCACCTGAACTCAAGACCTCTGACTCTTGTGCCAGAGTGTTTCTCGCTCTACATCATAATATGATGAGTGATAACTCAGAGCAAAGGACCTGAGCTAGACCTCTCTGTCTTGAATCTTACATTGTTTTCATTGGAAATTAAAAACTACATGTTTCTAAAAAGGCTCTCAATATTTGATGAGTTGGGTGGAAGTCAGACAAGATGTCTTATAAGTGACTAAACTGGGGCTTATTGATGTGAGAAAAAGTAACCCAGTTGCCCAACTGGTTTTCCTGCAAAAACATATTTAATGTGATGGGCTTTTGGCCAACAGTTTTCATTGCTGTCATAGAAAATGGATCACAGTAGTCAGTTGGAAAGCTATTGATAATCCCTGCCCATCCAAATGGCGGTGGAATATCTTTGGCCATCGATGAGCATGCTGAATGCTTAAGGCAAGTTTTGGTCTATTTCTGTCTACATGGGTAGCCTCATAGCTATAACTGACAAATTTAAGGCACAGAGTGGGATATGAAGTCTTCATAGTGTGCTATTTACTATTGCTTTACAGAGTTTGGTTTTCAAACCCAGTGGTTAGGAGCATGCTTTCTCCCTCTTGGGTCTTTGGTCTGCCATTGGGAAATGCTGTCAGCAGATGATCGTGATGCGTCTTTGGTTATATCTTCATTAGCTGAATCCTTGGAATATATGAGAATCACCAGGGGAACTTATTACATTTCAGAATTCTCAGCCCCCACTCCTAGAACTCAATGCAGAATGCTGGGAAAATAAAGAATTTTAAGTTTCAAGTTATTCTGGCACAAATGATCTGAAGAACAGAATTATAGATCAACCTGAGCCAATTTGCATGCACATCTTTCAGATTCTTCTGAAAGACATCAGTCACCGAAAAGTGAGATAAGTGAGAATTAACTACTGT
>NW_024425563.1:8370438-8462168 GCF_017311325.1 Ursus maritimus | reverse complement strand
TAGCCACCGTGAAGCAGTAAAAGGAAGTCACAGGCCAAGGTCTGGTGCACATACAGACATTTGTTAAATGAACATTTTTATTAGCAAGTAGGCACAATGCAGTTAATACAAACTCTTCTGTAAGCTCGGTAAAGTCCTAGCTTTCTGACTTGCTGTACCTTAAGTAAAATGTTCTCTTTGGGCAGCTTTCACAGTATTTTAGAAGCAGGATTCAGCTATACTCAGCCAGTGCCAAGCAACAGAAAGTCTCCAAAGCTTATGGCTGGCACAGGATCACTAAGTGATTGAGACTCTAGAACCATGTCCAGGGCTTCAGGTCTCCGGCCTCACTTGTCTTAGCTGTCTACACACAGGCTGTGGGTGACTCTAAAAGATGTTTTGTCAAACTACTTATCTTAATATCTTTAATTTCACCATTGAGATATCTTTCCTAACATTTACCTAACATTTGTGCTGATTAACAAAGCACTCATTTCACCAAAGAAAACCCAGTTTGGCATTTAGTAAGTAGATTAGAGGAACAGAGAGCAGAAATCCTGAGTAGCAGCCTCTGGAATAGCTGCTCGTTCCTCTGGCATGCGGTTTTCAGATTAGAATGCTAGCTGCCTCTAGATTGTAAATTAAACACACACACACACACACACACACACACACAAAGCTTCCTCTTGTCTGTGCTGAAAAATTTAAAGTTAGTTGTAGATGTTGTAATAAAAATATCTTAAGAAACATTAGTAGAGTAGAAAGAAAATTGACTTGTTCTAAAATATAAGCTTTGAAACACACACTCCTGGCTTGGGATTATGGCTTCACTTAGTTGATAGATCATTTTAATAATTTATCTTCTTCATCCATTGAAAGGCAGTAGAATTTTAAATAATGTTGTGACCATGACCAGCATAACCTGTTAAGCTCAGGGTCTGATTCCAGGGGATGCTAAGTGCTGACTCCCTTTCCAATCCATGTAGAGTCTTTATTTAACTCATCAAGGACAGCCCCTTCCAAGGAATATTGGAGATTTCAGACCATGTGCTCATCTAAAGCATCTGACCAACTTCGCCACTAATCAAAGCACTCTTTCCTCCTTGGTAAAAAACACATTGTTTTCTTACTAGGTGAAAACCTTCACTAAAGGCTTGCTGGTCTCAGGTACTCAATTACAGGCTGCTGAACTTGTACACACTTTGTTTCTTTTGTAGTAAAGTCCCGGTCATGTAGCTTCTATTCTTTGCGGCTATTTCCTACCGGCATGGAACTTTATCTCTCCATGCCTGCGCCCTGCTAATCCCAGAAAAGGTCTTAGTTCTCTGGAGACCTCGTGATCAGATGTTTAAGCACCAAGAATTATTTTGTCTTGTTCTTTCTTGGGAGTAAACAGAAAAAGAGTGAGATTATTTATTTGGGATATTTCCTCAGCAACAGTTATTTTGGTTGCTTTATTTTTTTTTTTCTCTACCACCCAACTGGAATTACTTTTGATAAGACTTCGTTAATTTTAATAATCAAAGTACATTTATTTAGTGACTGTTTACCTGGTAGTAGGCTTTCTGATATGAGCCAGAGCCCATTGTCATGAGAGAATAGAAGGATTTGTAAATTTCTAAATTTTTTTCAGGGTTGGTGTTTTTTTGTTTTTTTTTTGTTTTTTTTTTATTATTATTATTCTGTTGCTTTCATTTGAGAGGAAAAGGAGCTGTGGGCTGAAGAGAAGAGGTATGAAAGTTCCACAGCCAGTCTTCCTAGAAGGGGGTGGCTACTCTCAAGGACTTTCCTTCCAAATATACTTTGATAGTTTCATTTATTTTTTCTGTTATAAAGCTGGGATCTAAGTCCATTCATTTATATCCAAAGAGATTATAGAGCCCCTAGTATAACCCAGGTTTTATGCTAGATGCTGGCCATATACCATGACAAAAAAGAAGACATAATTCGTGCCCCTTGTGGAATTTATAGTTTTTGCTTTCACAGCAACATGGGTCTCACCTTTATAGAGTTGTCATTTTATATTATTTGTATGATTCTCTTACTAATTTTATAGTTACTCTGAGCTCCATCTGGGGAAACCTCTGTTTTGCGCTTAAGACCTTGGGGGCGGTGAGGGAATGGGATAGGCTGGTGATGGGTAGTAAAGAGGGCATGTATTGCATGGTGCACTGGGTGTTATACGCAACTAATGAATCATGGAACTTTACATCAAAAACCAGGGATGGTGACTAATGTAATATAATAAAAAAATATTATTATAATAAAAAAAAAAGACCTTTCATCCAGTTGGATGAGGCTCACATTGTCAAGGATAGTCTCCTTTACTTAAAGTTGGTTGATCGAGACGTTAACCACATCTGCACAATACCTCCACAGCAACACCTAGAGTCGTGTTTGAATAACTGGGCCCTATAGCCTATCCAAGTTGACACATAGGATTACCCAGGTATCACATAAAATTATAATCAGACATCTGGTTTAATGTACAGTTGAAGGAATACCAGAAACTGCTTTTACAGGTTCCTAATTATAATTTCTAAGTCTTCTACATGCTTATTTTTCTACTTTGTTTTACTTTATACTTTCTAATCTGACTTCATTTATTATTCCTTCTCTCTCTTTTCAGTAATTTTACTAAGATAAAACTTAACAAATGCTAAAATCCACCTATTTCAAGTGTACAATTCAGTGAGTTTTAGTAAATTTATACGATACTGCAGCCATCACCAGCATCCAGCTCTAAGTTTGTTCCTTTAACTCCCCAAATCCCCTCCTGCCCGTCTGCAGTCAGTTTCCACTCCTGCTTCACCCAGGCAACCACTGGGGTGGTTGTTTCTGCCCCTGTGTTTCTTTTTCTAGACCCTTCCATTTTTTTGTGGATTTGCAGTTTGTTTTTTGACTCTTCTGTGTAGTTCTCCTTAGAGACTTCGCCCAGCCCTCACCTTCCCCAGCTGCTCCATTTTCTTCCCTCCCCGACACAGCACTTAATCATGCTCTGACATTCTACATTTTTCATTATTTACTGTATGGATTGTTTATTGTTGGAATCTCCACCGCAGTGTAAGCACTAAGAAGGCAAGGATATTGGTTGTTTTTGTTTTCGAATGTATCCTGAGTATTTAGAAAAAATGTCTGACACATAAGAGGTTCTCAATGTCTATTTATTCATTGAATAAATTAATCAGTGGTCCCTTATGGATATATTTAACGGTTACATGCACAGGGGGCTACAGGACTTTTTATTCCCACATAGGTTGTCAGCTTCTGTCATATGACCCTCACCCCCAAAAAATTTAGGTAAGGGATACTCATTGTGCTAGTGTATGTTATTCCATTGTTATATTTGACAGGTATAACTTCCCAGGGTCTAGAAGATAAAATAATTTTATTAGATGCAATTTTTTATCTAAGTGTACTACATGTACAGCTAATAAGTAGTAGAGACAGGATTTAAATAATTTTGTTTGGTGAATATTTACTAAAACACTGGCATTGTTATTCATACTAGAATGTGAACAAGTTAGAAAGAATACTTGGCTCTCAAAAGGTTACATTGTAATCAAAATAACAAACTGGTAAAATGAGTATATTGTGGAGACAATAAATCAGGGAAAGGATGGGAAGTTCTTAGGGGAGGGGTGTTGAAAATTACCTCTTACCATAGGTTGGCCAGAGGAAGCCTCTGTTGAGAAGATGGCATTTGGACAAAGAGCTCAAGGGGGTGAGGAGATCAGGGAGAAGAGTGTTCCTGGTGGAGAGGAAAGTAAGTGCAGGCACATGTACAGGTGGTGAGTGTGTGTGATGCTTGAGGAAAGGAAGCCCCTGGGCTTTAGGAATGGGGGCAATCAGGGGCCAGGTGGTGAGGGGTCTTTTTACTCTCAGTGAAATGGGAAGGCATTTGAAGATTGGACCAGGGAGTGGCATAATCTAATTTACATTTTAAAATGATCTCTCAGGATGCTGTTTTAGAAAAGAGTGTAATCAAATGAGGGAGCACGGTTGGGACAATTGCAGTAATCCAGATAAGGGAAGTAGAGACTGGGTGGTAGCAGCAGAGGGGGTGGGAAATGATCGATTCTGAATCCGTTCTTGGAAGTCAAGCCAACAGGACTTGCCCACCAGCGGGGTATGGGTTGTGATGTACAAACGGGAGTCAAGGATAATGCCAGTCTGCCTGACAGAAAGCCTAGAGCTTACCCTTTCCCTATTGCACATTCCTCCTTCTTCTACACTGTGGGGTCCACATGGCAGTGTTTCCCTAAAGCGTAGTTCTGACCTGTGCATCATGAACTACTCATGGTGTCCGTCTCAGCAGACCTGTCATCCCTCCTCCAAAACCAACAGGACCATGAACTAGCCCCCTCACTTTCATGTCTCCCTGTATCTTCTCTCTCTTGGTTTGCCTGGATGGGATTGGACTCAGTTCCCGAATCTCTCAAGTCTTTGCCAGACACTGTTTTTGCTGTATCACCCACAGGATATAACAAAGGTCAGGAGTCTACTGATTTAAAACCAGCTCTTGGGGGCGCCTGGGTGGCACAGCGGTTAAGCGTCTGCCTTCGGCTCAGGGCGTGATCCCGGCGTTACGGGATGGGGCCCCGCATCAGGCTCCTCCGCTGGGAGCCTGCTTCTTCCTCTCCCACTCCCCCTGGTTGTGTTCCCTCTCTCGCTGGCTGTCTCTCTCTCTGTCAGATAAATAAATAAAATCTTTAAAAAAAAAATAAAAATAAAACCAGCTCTTGTAAACTAAAATTCCAATCAGTCTCTGATTGGGGGACCACAGTGGCATTCAGAAATAGACAAGTGGAGGACACTGACTCAAAGCTAAGCAACTGCTGTAAAACAAAATGGCCTTTAAAAATATTAGATCACACGAAACTGCTGAGTAGATGTACTTCCAGCTTGAAAGTATGGCCTAGTTGTAATCTTCTCCTCCTGCTTTTTGTTCCATCCATGGTCCAACTGTACTGAGGTTGGAGGGAGTTAGGAAATAAACTGTTGTCTTTTTACAAATAAAATGAAAGTTAAGCATCATCTACATTTACATAGTGCTGAACATTGTTGTTAATGTTGGAATACTTGAGTTCCCCACCTTTTGTGTAATATGCATCTCTTTGAAATATGAATTTAGTATTACAAATGGCAAGAGACAACTTTTTCTGACCAACTAACAATTTATTAAAGTTCAGAATGAGAAATGAGGAAATCACAACTTAGAAGCTTAGAGATTCCTGTAAATTGTTAATATTTTATTTGATTTGGGTTGGCTAACATTATGTAATAATTGGAATTCATTTTTCTTTTATTGCTTCCAAACCCACCAATTAATTTTTGTGTATATATATATACACACACACACATATATGTATGCATGCATACATACATATATATATGCCGTACATATATATGTATACATACATATATAGATGCATTTTGTGTACATATATATGCATTTTTTTCTTTTGTGCTTTTACTGTTTTACCCTGGTTCAATATTATAATATTATTGTATTATATAAAACATTACGTTGTTTTTCTCTTTTTCAGCCTCAGAGGGCTAGCCCATCCTTAATTGTAGTGAGTTAACCTAGAAACTTTCTCAATTATTAATTTCTTAAAAAGGATTTGATTGTACAAAAACAACTACTTGGCCCTGTAAATATTTAGATAGATATTTGCTATTCTATGCAAATTCATTCCCCACTTTAAAAAAAGTACATTTTTAAGCATTTCTTTCCATTATGAGAACATTAATAAGGAGAGACACATGTCTTTTTCAGTCCGATTCCCAAAGTACTTTTGGTTGTATTAGTTTGTTTTCCAATTATATGCATAAAAGAAAAGGGCAAAGAAGAGGAGGGGAATTGCACAATGAAATTGAATACATTAACTTCATCAGAAACTGTTTCTCTTTTGGAGATAGGAAAGTATTCATTACATAGCCCCAAATTCCAAGGACCTTTATATATCTCTAGAAGTAAAATTTGCTTAGACCTAGGATTTGGGCTAATTAGAGTTATTGTGATATTCTATATGCCTTTGCTTTTTTCTGCCTCTGTGAATGGCTTGCATTAGGAATATTCAGATTTAAGACAAAGCTGTAGTAGTTTTTCAAAGAAGAAAAATCATGGAACTATAAAAATTCTGACTTGCAAGAATTGTCTTAATGCTGTGGCTATTTATCACTGGCACCTTCTGCTTTCTTCTTATATTAATTTTGCTACATTAAAATCAGTAGACTAAAAGAACATAATGTTTTGACTGTGGAAACAATATAGATAACTCTACAAATATGTAGGTAAATATGATTTCTCTATGTATTTTTTAGAAAGATTTTCCATATCTAAAACGCTCATAATTAAAAAAAAAACAGGCAAATTTTAAAACTGGATGACTTGTATATTTGCTACAAATATGTGATATGTGTCAAGTTACTACTAGAGGAATATAAATGTCTCTACATATTATTTTAATCGTTGATTTTATAATGTCTTATCAAAACAAAAACAAAAGGAAGAAATTTATACTTTTTTTTTTCCCCATGAGTACTGTGTCTGTTTAGGTACTCTAAGAAGCAGAGGTTAGGATGGAATAAGACATTTGAAAGACTTACCGGACAGAATGCCTGTGAAGAATACAGGGATGAAAGTGGAAAAACAGGTCTGATACCTGAGGAGGGAGAGAGGCAAAAAGGGATTGAGTAGGAAAAGCCCCAGAGTGCTGGCAGTATTGGCCATGGTCCCTCACAAAATTGCCTTTTAGCATCTGTCACCAAACGGAAATGGCTGGATCCTGGTCCTGTTGCCATAGTTAGTAGTTGATTAGAGCAGGCTGGAGGCCCATGGCCTCAGCAGAAGGGCATCTCTGGACTCTAGTTAAACCAGCCAACCGTGATCCTCAAACAGTAAAGATATGACAAGCATCCTTCCTTGGCTACCACAAATATAAGTGAAAACAAAAGATAGTTCTAAAAGTTCTTTCATAGTATTTCTTTGCAATAGAAAAGTGTGAGTTTGTGTTTTTCCAAATGTAATTGGTGTTTCTGTCTGCATTCCTAATTTTCTGTGGCCAAACAAGGAGAGAAAATGATTGTAGGGTACTTATTTTTAAAAACTGCTGAGAATTCAAATAATAATACTCCTATATGTGCAGGAGGAAAACCAAAGTGGAGGCCAGTGCCTGTGATTGTGCAGGTCTGCCAGTGTTTATTTTGTTTGCCTATTTGTTTGGTTTTTCCTTTGAGCATTCAATTATTTATACATCAACTTCTCCCTTTGAACTAGGAAGTAAATTCTTCCTGAGTGTGTGCCTTTTTCTCTTTTCCATTGTTAAGGTTTTAAAGAAGATCATAGACTCAAATAAACTAGTTTTTCTGGTCTGGCTCATCCAGGAAGTAATCAAATAGAGCCTTTGCTAAATTCTCACTTTTTTTTTTTTTTAATTCTTCTTTCTTTTGGCTTCCCACTTGCCCATCTCAGCAACGAGCCATCCTTCAAATAATTATGAATCATTATTTACTCCCCAAGGGAATTTTACAGTAAAAAGGAATTTGTAAGGCTGTCTGGCCTTCAAGACCCTAAAAAGGATACACTTTCAGTGGTGAAATTTCAAGTCTTTTTTAGGGTCTAAGTTGTGAAGATGCAGAGAAGATGCAGGAATTTAGATCAAAGACCATGGTAGTAACATTCAAGTCGGCTGACATCACATCTGGCCCTAAAATTATATCATTTCAGTACCTTCTCATCAAAACATCCCTAAACTCCTCCAATATCTGGGTCCTCTGGATCTCCCTTCCCTGTGATAAGCAAAATTAGTACCAAAATTGTTACAGCACCATTCTCTTAGTGAACCTAATCTGTAATGACCACAAAATTCACTCCGACTTCACAGAGTCCTGATGTTGGGAAGAGACCTTCCCTGCTCTCACAGACCCTTATTGGATCAAACAGTGTGAAAATATGAAATTTGAATGAGAATGTTCTCTGCCAGCAGTGGACTATGTAATATTACTACCAGGAAAGTCTAGATGCCCCAGAAAATCATCAATAAAACAAACACATTTTAAGACTTTCAGAACTTTTCCTATTATTTATAGACTGTTGAACAAATAAAATGATGTGAATCCAGAATGCTCTCTCTATATATGGTTTTAGGTTTAATATTTCAAAAAAAGAATATTTGAAAGGCAGAAAATTCATGTATAAGAAGAGTGGCTCTTGGAAAATATGTAGCTAATTTTATATGCAGAAAAAATGTTTGAGAAAAGTCAAAAGGAGGAGAAATTTCAGTTGGGCTTCAGGATGGAAAGTTTAGCAGTCAGGCTGAGTCAAGCAGGGAGGGGATATCTACTATATAGACGCTTAGAAGTAGGAGTGATTCTGCTGTTTGCCAGACTACTACAAAAGTTAACCATTGATTCAGAGACTGACAGGTAGAGATTTGTTATTTGCTAAGATAATACATGTTTTAAAACAGGATTTGCAGGGCACCTGGGTGGCTCGGTCGGTTAAGTGTCAGACTCTTGATTTTGGCTCCGAACATCATCTCAGGGTGGTGAGATTGAGCTCTACATTGGGCTCCATGCTCAGCAGGGAGTCTGCCTGGGATTCTCTCTCTCCCTCTCCCTCCGTCCCTACCCCCACCTGCTCTAAGTAAGTAAATAAAATGTTTTAAAAAATAAAAATAAATAAAAATAAAACAAGATTTCCCACCTTATCATCTTATCATGCATAAGAATCTTGTAGGGTATTTTGTCTTGTTTTTTCTTTTTTTTTTTGTTTTGTTTTGTTTTTGTTTTTTTAGAGTAGTGTTGAGTTGCATCCTTAGTAAAAGTTTGATTCAGTAGATTTGAAGGTTTCCCAGAAATCTGCATTTTAACCAAGCATTTAGATGACTTCCCTTTCTTTTTTTATTTTATTTTTTTTTTTAAGATTTTATTTATTTATTCAACAGAGATAGAGACAGCCAGCGAGAGAGGGAACACAGCAGGGCGAGTGGGAGAGGAAGAAGCAGGCTCACAGCGGAGGAGTCTGACGTGGGGCTCGATCCCAGAACGCCGGGATCACGCCCTGAGCTGAAGGCAGACGCTTAACCACTGTGCCACCCAGGCGCCCCATCCCTTTCTTTTTTTAAACTACTTTATTGAGATATAATTCACACACCATAAAATTTGCCATTTAAAGTATGCAATTAAGTGGGTTTTTGTATAGTTGTGTAGATATTATCACAGGCTAATTTTTGGTCATTTTCATGACCACAAGTAGAAAACCCAAACTCATTAGGAGCCAGTCTGCATTCTCCTACAATACCTCCCAGCCCTAGACAATCACTAATCTACTTTCTGTGTACAGATTTGCCAATTCTAGATATTGTTTTTTTATTTTTTTAAATATTTTATTTATTTATTAGAGAGAGAGAGAGAAAGAGGGAGAGAGAGAGCACAAGCAGGAGGAGCAGCAGGCAGAGGGAGAAGGAGAAGCAGGCTCCCTCCTTATAGGGAGCCTGATGCAGGACTTGATCTCAGGTCTCTGGGATCATGACCTGAGCCGAAGGCAAACACTTAACCCACTGAGCCACCCAGGTGTCCCTAGACCTTTTATGTAAATTGAATCATGTAAAGGTTGTCTTTTATGATTGCTTTTTTCATGTAGTGTAATGTTTTTAAGGTTTATTCAGTTTTAACATGTATCACTACTTTATTCCTACTTATGGGCAAGTAGTATTCCATTGTATGGATATACTATATCTTTTTTAGTCATTCATCAGTTGATGGACTTTGGATTGTGTCCATTCTTTGGCTGTTATGAATAATGCTGTTGTGAACATCTGTGTGTGTACAAGTTTCTGCATGCACATATATTTTTCTTAGTCTTGAGTATATACCTGGGAGTGAAATTGCTGAGTCTTATGGTAATTCTATTTTGTTGATCTCCTGAACTCTTTCTTGAGTGATCTCAAGCCTGCAGTTTTCTCTCCACACTTAAAGAAACACTAATTTAAGTAATGATTTGGGGATCAGAATGCAGGAGGAAAAAGAGATATTTCTTGTATCCAAATAATGAAAACCCTAGATTCCATAAAGGGAGCAAGGATTAGAAAGAGAATAAGACAGCATTAGAAAATAATAAAACACTGGGTAATGATGTGAGGCTAATGTCATTAATTGGAGAGTTAGAAATATAAAAGCAAAAATCAGAAAGGAAACAAAGATGGTTTTTATCTAGATAGGAACAGTCTCAAAGGTTAAAAAAAAAAAAACTCTTGTAAGGTGGTATAGAGAGAAAATAATAGTAAAAACAGAGTGGATCTTAGTGAGATTTATTTTTAAAAACAAAGTTTTAAAGCATAACTGAATTTCAGAAGGAAGAACTTTCACAGGTACCATGGAAGAGAAGTGACCTGAGGTTAAACTACCTAAGAACAAAATAAGAAACATCAGGGTGAGGGAATGGGAGAGAGATAATAAAATTCATCAGGATTTATTTTTAAAAGTACAAATGAACAAAATAAAAGTCTTTTAACAGAACACTTGTGTTTAATTATATTTTACATTATTTTTAAAGTTGCTAGTAATATATATATATATTTTTTTTACAAAAGTTAGTTTTTGCTCAGGGTTAGACAGATTTTGCTTTCTGGAATAGGATGTCCACAAATGTGCTGTGTCAGGTTTAAAAAAAGAAGGCTTCTTATTGCATGAAGAATTTCAGAACTTTTAGTCAATCATACTTTTTGAAAACAGATAGTGGGAAAAAACTGGCAGTGTATGCCACTGTTAGTATACGGAAATATCCATTTTCACCCTTCTTGCCATACATAGAACATTTTTTTTTAAAGATTTTATTTATTCATTTGACAGAGACAGACAGCCAGCGAGAGAGAACACAAGCAGGGGGAGTGGGAGAGGAAGAAGCAGGCCTCTAGCGGAGGAGCCTGATGTGGGGCTCGATCCCAGAATGCCGGGATCACGCCCTGAGCCGAAGGCAGATGCTTAACGACTGTGCCACCCAGGCACCCCAATACATAGAACATTTTTATATTTCTTCAAGTGAGACCAACCCAGAATCTCATTAGTTACTGCATCCAGCTCAAATCCACATCTCTGAACGATGTGTAGCCCTCTATATCAGGTCAAGATTTGGTTCCTTCTGGTTGAATGAAGTATAAACTGAAGACCGATACCTGCAATATACACTTCTCCCATGAAAAATTAAAGTACAAGAAACACAGCCTTCACTGGTCTATAGTAATTTTTAAATCTTGTTAGTCAGAAAGAGCAAGGGACCCCTTTCCCAGTGCCCTCCATGACCCAAGGTTTCAGTCTCTGAGAGATCCTCCTTGTCCATTGTTCTACCTGGCCATCTCTGAAGAGACCCTTCTCATAAGCTGCGTGCTTTCATAGCTGACTTCCTGTTGATACAGATTCGGATGCCCAGAGACTGCTTTACTCATTGAATGGACACAGATTGTTGCAGGTTATGCTTGTGGTTTCCTAGGCAACGTAATTCCTCAGAAACATTGTAGTCTTCTAATCTGTTGCCTTTAAGGTGGTTCTCCGTGCAAGGAACCACATCTAAATTTCTCTTCTTGATATGGCTTTAAGCCTCATGACTCCATCCTTCTACTTAGCTCTGTTTCCTGCCACTTTCCCAGTGGAGGTGTGCCCCTCTGATCTCTCTCCCAGAGAATTTGCTGATCTCCCCTCACCCCTTCCTCTCCCCCAGACTTTGAACTTAATGCCTCCTTTCAGCCTTGAGGCCTTGAGAAAGGATAACCCTTGATTGGATGACAACAGCCTAAGTCTGATTGTTGCCAGAGAACTGTTCCCCACTTCTGGTAGACAGCTCTTTTGTTGTTGTTGTTGTTGTTAAATCTTCATTTATTATTATCCATGTTATGTAGTACATGGCAGAATTCTGCTAAAAATCACATGTTTTCATCAAATATGGATTAAATCCTAATATAGCAAGTCCTAACTAATAAGAAGCCTATTTCTTGCAGCTCTTCTCTTTTTCTTTTTCTTTTTTTTTTTTTTTTAATTATTTGTCCAGCTTAAATCTTACCTGAAGGTAATAAAAGACATTCTGGACCACAGATTTACTTCCTTCTAAGGATACCTCTTGGCAGCCACGGCTTATAATTACTGTACTTTAGGATACAGAGTTTTTTGGGTTTCTTTGTTTTTTGGTAATCTTTTCAAGCTCATAAATTGGTGATTCTCCTTCAGTTCAGATTGCCAACATAAGCAGAGAGCACCTGCCATTTTAAAGTGGTTTTATTTTTATCTCAGCCTGAAGGCTGGCTAGTCCTAGAACAAGTTTGTCTCTCTCTTGAAGACTGCTGAACACAGCAAAAAAGGAGTCAAAGCACATCAGCATTTGAGTATTTCCTAATATTTCTTCTAATATTTAAAGTCCCAGTTGGCCTCTGGTTTGCCTTCCAAGGAATAGCAGTTGACAATATGACCAAATATTTTGCTACAAATAGCAAAGGTCCCAGATTTCCAAGTCTGTATTAGCCCAGGCTTCAGGGTCTGGTGTCTACTAAAGGCAATTCCATAAACTTGTGTTCTGTCATGCATAGCACCCTATTTTTAAATATAATACCAAATATGGTATTAGTTTGGATTAGGTTCAGCTCTGAGTGACAGAGATTGTGATGAGCAAGATGGAGATGTATTTCTTTTTTTCCATAAAAGAAGATTGAAGGTAAACTCTGAAAGCTGTTGCAGAACTTGATGGAATCAGGAAGCCAGGAGTCTTCTGTCGTTTGGCTTTACCATTCTCAACAGTTAGTATTCACCTTGTGGTTTCAAAGGGCAGGTTAAGCTCCAGGTATTATATCCAATTTTCAGGGAGAAGCAAAGAGAAGCAAATGAGAGGGACTGGGATCTTTCCTTTAAGGCCACTCTCTGAAGTCCATATTACGTATGAAACACATCAGTGGGCGAAACTTACATGGTCACATAAGGGAGATTGAATAACCAACTGCCCAGCTAAATGTCTATATCCATGCAAGAGAGCAAAAATTAATATTGGAGGATAATTAGCAGTCTCTGTAATAATTCCTCTGTTTAATATTAAATGCTTGATATTATCTTTGAATTTGATTATATGCACCCAATTTTACTTAATAAAATGACGTCCAATATTATTATTCACTCCTTGGGCAAATTTTGAAAATCGGTGAATGGTTGTTTAATCTAAGGATACTGAGTTTGTGAAATACATTTAAGTGGATTCATTTCTTCTCCAGATTTTCAATTATCCATCATCCTAGCCTGAAGCTTTTTATAACAAATAATTTAGAGTAGTAAAATTAAATAGTTTTTAAAAGGCAATAGAATATTCTCTAATCATGTATTTATATCTCTGTCATTCCCAATCATATTTCTATTCCCCATAAAAAGCCTAATTCAATAAATTCCTTGCTCTTAAATTAAGAGAGAGTTATTTGACCATTCCTCAAAACATTAGAAGTTATTGAAATTAATGTTGGTTGTTATTTAGGAACTTTTTTCTTTAGCTCAGAGAGTAAATGATTGTACATTTGTTAGTTCTTAGATGGTAGAAATTTGATCATGAATGTTTTGTCTGGAGAAGTGGAAATTAAGAGGCCAGAAAAACATACCTTTGAATTTAGGAAACTGTCCATACATCAAAAAGAAGTGAGGTGTATCAGGTGGACAGCTAGACCTTTAGCTCCAGAAGAGCAGGAAACACCCTTGATTTTGCTCATCCCAGCTTAGGAAATACTTCACAGGGCCTGACATGCAGAAGGTGCTCATTATACATCTGCTCAATGAATTACTAGAGGTGATTACCCATATCATTAAAAATTTGTTCTATTAGAATGTTTATATTAGTTTATGCTTGAATGCAATTTTATATACATTTTAAACCTTTTTTTTTTGGCATTCTTCTTCTTAAAAAAGTGTAAGATACACCATGCTGTACCTTATATTTTTATCTCTTACTGTGGCATTAAAAAGGTTAAAGCTGTATTCTACAACACTTGAGTTTTTCCTTAATAAACATCTCTACTTTTTCCTTATATGAATTTCACTAAATCTTTCTAAAACTTATTTTTTTATGTCTGAAGATTATATTGTCGCTTGGAAATGTGCATTTTCTGATGTATCATTTGTTTTTCAAAGAAAAAAATCTTTTAAACTACCCCCCAATATTAAACAATTAACTATTTTTAAATACATATTAATTTCCTGTTAATGAAAACCTGATTGGCTAAACAAAGATACACACCAGTATTATCCTTGTTTGAAATAACACAAGTATCACATAGGAAAAGGAGTTGTTAAAATTCTGTCTGTAGCTGTAGGTAATGGCACAGTAGTGGGAAAAGGCCTCCAAAATTTTAGAACATCGACATTTCAAATGGTTTTAGAGAAGTGAAATTAGAATACTTAAAAATAACTTATTTACAGTGGTATGAAATGTTGATTTGATATTTCCAAATATCATATACATCTTCGTCAAACCGGACAGATGGTTGGATTTAGCCCAGTGGTTAAAATCCATGTATTCTGTCTCCCTTGCCACCCCAGCTTGCTCCTCTGGTAAGGCACGAGAATAATATATCTCGGTGGAGGAGAGTTCAAGAATGAGGAAGGCATGCAAATGTTTTGCCCCACTTACAAAGAACTTAACAAGCAAACATAGCCCCTGTCCATTATTGCTGTCTAAATATTGATTCATATTTCAGCCAGTCAGGTAACAGTTAAGATTCCCTATATTATAGTCGGAAAATTATGCTAGTCACAACTTCTAGCTACAAAAATTAATCACAACTTCCACCTATATTTGTTGTTGAATTCACAAAATGTGTAAATTTTCTTTTGTGTAAATACACATAACAAAATTTACCATTTTAACCATTTTAAAGTGTATAGTTCAGTGGCATTAAGTACACTCACTTTGTGGCTTGATGACCATTACCATCATCCCTCTCCAGGTTTTCCTCTCCCCAGACTGAAACTTTGTAACTCTTAGACTCCATTAAACAAGGACTTCCGTTCCCCTTCCCCACCCCCAGCCTCTGGTAACCACTATTCTGAGTTGTCTCTTTGAATTTGCCTATTCTAAGGACCTCTTGTAAATGGAAGCATGTGGTACTTGTCCTTTTGTGTCTGATTTATTCCACTATTGAGCATATTGTTTTCAGGATTCATCCATGTTGTAGCATGTATCAGAATTTCATTCCTTCTTGTAGCTGAATAATATTCCTCTGTGTGTGTGTGTGTGTGTGTGTGTGTGTGTGTGTGTGTGTGTGAGAGAGAGAGAGAGGGGTGGGGGGACCCATTTGGCTTATCCATTCATCCATCAGTGGAAATGGAATTTGGGTTGTTTTCACCTTTTTGCTCTTGTGAGTAATGCATGTACAAATGGTGTACAAATATCTGTCTGAGTCCATTCTTCCACTTTTTTGGGGTATAAACCCAGAAATGAAATTGCTAGATCATATGGTAATTCTATTTTAATTTTCTAAGGAACTTCCATATTGTTTTCACCATGTTTATACACTTTACATTCCCATCAGAAATGCACAAGGGTTTTAGTTCAACCACATCCTGACCAAAGCTTGTTCTTTTTTCTTTTCTTTCCTCTTTCTTTCTTTCTTTCTTTCTTTCTTTCTTTCTTTCTTTCTTTCTTCCCTCCCTCCCTCCCTCCCTCCCTCCCTCCTTCTTTTCTTTTCTTTTCTTTTCTTTTCTTTTCTTTTCTTTTCTTTTCTTTTCTTTTCTTTTCTTTTCTTTTCTTTCTTTCCTCCCCTTACAAAAGCTGTCCAAATGGGTATGAAGTGATTGATTTGGTTTATGGAGAGATGAAACGTAACGTGGTGAGGTAGATGTCCTCCTACACTTGGCATTTACACTTCGCCTCTCTCCTATTCTGCAATGACACGACTAGACTAGACAGTAAATTCTGTGGGGACAGGAAGAATGTTTACCACTATTTTTCAACTTTTAATGTAATAGGTGTTTAATACATGCTGAATGGGAGAAGGCATGAATAAAAATATAAGAAAACATAAATGAATGAAGAAACAGACTAATGCATTTTAGAATTTCTATAGAAATAATTGCTAATTTTCCTTTTGTTGATCAGACAAGCAATGGAAACCTTCAGGAACCCCAAAACTCCAAAGCTGACTTCAAGAGTCTTGCCATGTTTTTCTACTTAAAAATATACACTCTCACAACAGTAATATTCACTGGCTTTTTACTATGTTCTAGGAACTGTTGCTAGAATTTTCCTTAATTTATCTCATTAATCTTCATGATAGTCCTGTATCAGGGGACTATGATCCTTATGCCCATCTAATAAAGGTAGAAATTAAGCCTCCAGGTATATGATTTGCCTGGGGACCATCAGCTCCTAAGAGGCAGAGTGAGGACTTGATTCTAGGTTTGTCTAGCTCTAGAAACTAACCTCCTAACCAACATAATGTATTGTTCATTAGAATGCCTGTATTTAGTTAGCATTTTCTTAATTACTTCCCAGGTTAAATTGTAATAATTGCTTTAAATACTTCACAAAACATTCTTACATTAAAACGTAATCAAAATAAATAGGTCAGAGATCAGAATAAAAAAGGCTGAAGAGTCAGATTAGCTGTATTTTAGAAGTCTCCAAAGGCACGGGGAAGCTACTTCTACCTTCATTTCATAGCCATCCGAAGTCTTCAAAGATAAATGTGCATTGCATTTTCTTTTATTAACTTTTCTCATCTTATTTATAGGAATGAGAGACTTATGTATAAATATTTGTTCTGTGATTAGTGGCACTTTAGGAAATACTCTTCCTCCAAAGTTCTTTCCTTATATTTTTTTAAGATTTTATTTATTTATTTGCCAGAGAGAGAGAGAGAGAACAAACGGGGAGCGGCAGGCTGAGGGAGAAGCAGGCTTCCTGCTGAGCAAGGAGCCTGATGCAGGATTCGATTCCAGGACCCTGGAATTATGATGTGAGCTGAAGACAGAGGATTAATTGACTGAGCCACCCAGGCATCCCAGGTTCTTTCCTTATTGTCTCTGCAAGAATACTTGAAATTCTCGTATCATGCACTCAGGTTAGGGGACTGAAAGGAAAGCAGTTGTGAAAATGCAAATGCTCTCCTTAAAAGTTGATACATGAAGCCCTTATCAGCCATCAACACTAGCAGGAGTTAGTTGTTCAGAAGGAGAAGGATCTTGAGGAGAATGAACTGTAAGAAAAATAGCAGAGAGTCTGGTAGCCTTGAATAAGCTGGAGCTTATGAAAAATATCTACAGACGGTTTTTAGGAAAAAATAAATAATAAATAAAAATAGGTGAAGAAAAGAAGGGACTCTTGTGGCTCTGAGCAAAGGATACAGATCAGTGATATAACTTTTAACTTGTCATTTAAAACAAAATCATGTATTCTATTAATTCAGCAAGTAATATAGCTGGGAGTGGTGACTAGCCTCATTTTATGAGTCTCCAAACCACTCAGGCTCAATGAAATACCCAGTTGCTCTAAGTCTCCAGCCACGATGGGTGGTCTCTTAGTCACGATGTAAAATGACGGGGACTACCATTATTGGCCACTTATAAAGTAAGAGAGAGCAGGTTCCAGAAACCCCAGGTTTATATAAGCCTGACTTTAAATCACTGTAAAAATTATAAAATTGATGATTAAACTCATTGTTTATCAATACTTAGTAATTAATGGAACAGTCAAGTGTCTTACTAAAAGTAAATCACTCCAGGAGTTTTGTTTTCTTTTTCTTTTTTTGGTAGGAGCGATAGATTGAAAGATCAAAGGAGTTTCATTGGCAAGTGGTAATCATTGGAGAACAAGTGCGCATCCTCGCACATGCACACACCACTTGAAAATTGCTACTGAAATAGCGCCAGCCTGCAGGAGTGCACCATGTCCCTCAGCTGTCTTGGGGCAAACATAGTAGAGAACCCGATAGATACTGTAACTTTAACTTGATTTAACAAGGCCTTTGACAAAATCTGTTCTAGCAAAATCTGGAGTTGAACTCAAAACCCTAATTAAGTTCACTAACTCTTCCTTCAATATGCAATTTGACCCCAAATTAAATAGACGAAGATCAAGAGAAAAGGTGAAGGCACTCCCTTTATAATGTCTCCTGATTTTGACCTTCCCCACCTTGAAACTGGGAAGAAAAATAAAACAGAATAAGACTGGGCTGAGAAAAAATAAGTTCTCTGATGACTCGTGACTAGTTGGTCATTTCCAAGGGCTTGAGCACCTCCCATCATACTCAGAGGTACATATATCAAATCCTCTGCCCTGAGCATAGATAACAGAGTGAATCTGAGTACTTTGAGATGAAGGCAAGTGAACTATAAGAATTACAAAAGGCCTAATTTTTTTTTTTTTTTAATGAAATAAGGGTAGAAGTTATCTGTGAAGCTACTCTTTCTTAGGGCGAGCTATTAAACTTTACAAGCAGCTGGTGGTGTGTTTGTAATACAGGATATGATTGGCAGCATCCTGGCCTCATGTCGTGGGTGCAAGCGTGCAGTCACCCTGCCTGGGGGCGGGGGGGAAGATGTGGAGGAGGGCAGAGCCTGTCCTGCCCACTCAAAGAGCTTCTGTTATAACTTCTCTGACTTCTGAACCCTGGTCTTGACATGTGATTCTTAATATCTCCGATAATTTTTCTTTAGTTACTACCTCAGATCTTAACTTACAACTCTGTCATCTTTTTCTGCCCTTTAGGTACCATGAAGGAGTGCATTTGTGCTGTAGAAATAGTCAGCTGAGTGAGGGCCTTAAGAGGCAATCCTAAGCCATTACTATTGTCCCTTTCTTGTGAAACATTTTTTTATCAAAGAATTTAATAATAACATCAAACCAAACTTACCAAATTTGCAAATGATACAAACCTGGGAGTAATAGCTACAAACACAATGGCAATGTTTAAAAAAATTAGAAGAGAATTTTAAAAATCTATGTTCAAGCTCTGTTTCTACCACTAACTAGTGGGCCTAAATTTTCTTACAGATTAGAAAAAGTAAGATTCTGTGAGTTAAGCAGACTGCACATACAGCTAGGAACTGAGAAGAGACTGAAGCATAGTTGAAACCCAGATCTCTTTGTCTAGAGGCGTGATATACTTGGGTAGCAAACCGAGTGGGAGGGCCTGGCAAGGAGTACAGGGTGGAGACAAGGATGGTGACCAGGGTGACTGGCTTGGACACCTGGTGAAACTGCACATCCGTCAGGATGGCAAGAAGGATGTTTAAGTTTGGAAGTGAAGATGACATTTCACATATATCAGATAGGAGGTTTCTTTCAGACATTCCTATAGAAACATCTCTTATATACTTGGATGAAGAGATAATTTGGAAGACACCACCGTAACGTTACAGTGGTAACAGTGGCAAGCCAGTGAAAGTGGATGGAGAGTAGATTGATATGGAAATGAGTACCAGTGCCCGAGCAGGATGGGACACCGACTTTAGGGAGTGGACACAGGAGATAGAACCCCACGTGAGACTTAGAAGTAGCAGGTGTAGTAGCTGGCAAAGAGCTGGAGGGCACTGAGAGGATAGAAGCCACCAAAGGAGGAGAAAGGATCCAGAATTTGTAGAGTTTGGCCAGGGATGACCTAAAGACCCATTAGGATAAATAGAAAGGTGTGTTTGACTACTGGCCAGCATGTGCTGCAGTCTTTACTCTTCCTGCATTTCAGTTCCCCCGGGATTAAGCCTGATCAATTCTCCAAGACTTTTCCAAGAGCATTGTCACTTAGAAGTGATCTTACCAGCTGCCTCAGTATTCCAGAATGTTGTCCAGCAAGCATCTGGCTTTGCTGTTCTCATGAGACTGACACGCTTTATAAGAACTCTCCTCAGATCTTCCTTCCTTATTAAGGTCTATGATGATGTGGCTTTGGCAGTACTTAGTATGGAAATCCTAATAAGAAAGGATTATTGTTATTTGCATCAAGCTAAATGTTAGTCTGCAGAGCAATAAGGCTGCTAAAATTTGATGTTCAGATGATCCTAGTTTGCATTAATGGAAGAGGGTCAAGACCATGAGAAACAATAGCTGTATTTTTCTCTACATTGGTTAAACTGTATCTGTTATGTTCTATTCTGGGTGCCATATTTTAAGAAAATTAATCCACTTGAATGTATCAAGAAGAGGGTGAAATGAAAAATGTTCTGTAAATTGCTTTTTTTGTGATGAAAATACCCATAATGGCAACCAATTGGGCAAAGTTTTCAGAACAGAAAGCTCCATTCTGCTTCCTTTCTCCATTCCTCTAAAAGTATGGAGTGCTCCACAGACCACTCAGAAAATGCCTGCTTGACATCTGGAGAAGTTCAGCACTGCCAATCAGCAATCAAAAACTTTTAGCAGGGCCTCCTGGGCAGAACACAGAAAATAGCTGAAAGAAAGAGAAAAATAATTCTAGTACATTGATGAACAAGTGGGTTTCTATTTAATTTTGGGGGATAGATTTTTTGCACACATTTCCACGGACACATAGATTTGGGAAACATTGGCTTAAAAGCATACACCTTTCTTGCTGCAGGATTCTTCCAGGTATTTAATATGTGAGTGTGCAAGTGACACAGTTTCCCAAATTTACTTGGCCTTTTTAAAATGGACCATCTTTAAGTATTAGTACTTCCCAGGACACATTTTGGAAAACTGATCAAGGAAGGAAGGAGAGGGGCAGAAAGAAGAGGAAGATGGGATTATGGTCTAACTGCAGCCCCATGGTAAAACTTTGATTGTGCAAAGGAGTGTGTAGCAGGAGGAAAATATTCTTTTTAAACTCATTTTATTTTATTTATTTTATTTGCATCATGGTCAGTGTACTCTTTAATCCCCATCATCTATTTTACCCATCCCCTCACCCTCCTCCCCTCTGTAACCATCGGTTTGTTCTCTTCAGTTAAGAGTCTGTTTCTTGGTTTGTATCTCTTTTTTTCCCCCTCTTTGCTTGTTTTGTTTCTGAAATTCCACATATGAGTGAGATCATATGGTATTTGTCTTTCTCTGACTGACTTATTTCACTTAGCACAATACTCTCTAGCTCCATCCATGTTGTTGCAAATGGCAAGATGTCATTCTTTTCTATGGCTGCTATATATATATATATACCTTCCCATATATATATATATATATATATACCTTCCCATATATATATACCTTCCCATCAAAGCAGCCTTGGATCTGAGATGAGACTCAATCATTTAATTTAAGCCAAAACTGTGAAGAGCTTCAAAGGGGCCATGTGCTTGGATTCTCTACACTGGACTCCTTCCTAAAATTTTTGCTCTTTTACTCTTCCTCCCCATCTATGCTTCTGTCAGAAAGGAAGATATGTCTAACTCTGGTCCTATCAAAGCTAATATCTTCACTTAATCCAGCTCTGCTCTGCTCTCCTCTGAGACATCAGACAATCTTCTGTAGTTAATTTATCTGCCTCCTTCTGCTCCCTCCAACTTTTAATATACTCTAGTTTCCTAATGCCAGAAATATACAAACACCAAATAACCCCAAATTGGCCTTTGATCTTGTCCATCCTTAATGGTAACAGCCCATCTCTTATTACTTAATGAGCGAAACTTTTTGGAAAAGTATTGAATATATCAGTTGTCCACACTTCTTCCACTCACTATTTATTTCTAGGTGCACAGTGTTCTGACACTTACTACCATCTCTAATAATAAGAAATAATTATTCACAAGGAGAAAAAATGCTATTTATAACCATAAGTACTTTCTGTAGGAGATGAAAACTGTTAAATGACTGGTCTTTTCTTCTGAAAAATCTTGTTGGGTTTATTTATGTCTCTTTGGGGACCAGACCAGAAATGAATTGATCTGCATGCTTTGGAGAACCAGAGATAATTCTAGAGGAAAGGAATAGCACAGGGGAACACTGAGGAGCCCAGTGAAATAACAGAAAATTACACTTCTTAACAGTGTTTATATTTGCATATTTACATATATATTTACATATTTACATATTTACATATTTCCATTTATATTTACATATACTCCTCTGCTCTATCAGCTGTTCTCCAGCAAATCTAACCAGCTGAATATAATGCCTGTCATCGATAGTTATCTGTATGTGTGGAAACTAGAAAGGGCTAGTTTCACATCCGTCTTGGTGTTGGTGAAGCAGAAATAAAGGCATGTAGAGGTCCTCTGATTATATATCTCTACTCCCTTACGATGGGTATTATTTAATAAAAAATCATATTTCTTCAACATTTGTTATACCAAACACTCATTTTTTTCTCACTTAATCTTCACAATAATCCTATGAGTTACCACATAGTTTTATTCCTATTCTATAGATGAGGAAATCAGAACTTAAGAGTGGAGTTTTAGTGACTTGCCAAGGCTTACAGAATAAGTAAGTGGTGGGGCAGGAATTCATACTACCTTAGTTAGGTACTCAGTTTATATTCATTGAATTTAATTAGCTTGAGAGTCGTGTAATTTAGCGAATTGGCTTAGGAGTATATTCATCAACTTTTTTCTGGGATAGGATATTTTCTTAAATACTGACAAACAAGCAAGGACTCATGCTGAGCTAATGCTTCTAATAGAATAACCTAGAAATCTATTATTGTATTGTGGTGCTATCAGCGCTAGTAAAAACTTTATTTGAATTCTGTTTTTCTCAGTTATGCTACAAATGAAGAGGATAGCCTTAGGAAAGTGATTTGCCTGTCATTTGATCTTTATGAAGAAATTACACATAATTAACTTATTTCATTTTTAGTAAGTTACTAATTAGGTGATTCGTTGAGATTCCAAAGGATTAATCTTTTGGCTTCCAGCATGGTAGTAAGAAAGAATCCACTATCATAGAGAAAACAAAATCATCAGGAGTTCTTGAGCCCCCAAAGAAAATAAATGATTGAACAAAAAAATGGCAACGAGAGGCTTTAATCTGAGCATTTAAAGTGAAACAGAGATTTAAGAAATCTTATGATCAAAGTAGTCAAATTAAAATAGAAATAAATTATTTATTTAGCTGAGGGTAACATTTTTCTTTGTAATACTTATTTTTCCTAGAAATTAAGCCCATCATCTCAATTGTATCATAATATTTTAGATTTCACAGCATGAATTACTCAACTCCTATATTATTAAATTAAGCCTTATTGTTCCCAACATGGAGCTTAACATTTAGTATCTAAAGGTCACTGCTCTACAAACGTGAGATGTAAGAAATAAAGTTTAGCAGCTGTATCCCATTATACTAGTCAGAAAGGAAGGAAGGAACAAACAGCAGTGGGGATGAGTGGGACGTGCTGAGCAATTAAATATCTTGTGGGCAGATCTGAGGATCCTGTTATTTTCCTCACATTTTCAGCTTGTATTTAGAATCAGGGAGGATATAGAAGTGTCAAGAATCAGAACTAAATTCAGTTTTTTTCATATGACCTTTGTTTGTTGGGTGAAAAGAACTTAATTTCAGGAAAAAGTTATGGGAGATCTTGAAGTCTAATTATGATGATTTTGTTGGGTATTATTTATAGTAAAATTGCAGAGTTTCTAAGGAATGTCATACCCCCACTGGATTGTGGTCACATTGCAAATCTTATTTGCTGCTTAATTGCCTCTGTATTTGTTGCAGCAACATACCTAGCAGAGGATGTACCTAAAGGGAGTTTATTTAAGCACAACTAGGTGAAAATGAAATTAAAAGAAAAGAATAGTCAGATAGTCACAACATTCCTCATTAAGCCTTTGGGTCATTAGGGTTTGGTTTAGTTCCTTGAAATCTCTCACCCTTTCGTTACAGGAGTGAAAACAGTCAAGAGAAAATTTATGTCATTACCTGTTGATGAAAATTGTCAGTTAATGCCTTCCTGCAGATTTTACATGGAGAGGAGAACTTAGAACCCTTCCAATAAACTATCTATAAATCAGTAAGAAAATCACACTTGCACAGAAAAAGTGTCTTTTCTGAAATCATGGAAGTCATTAGTGGCAGAGCTAGGATCAGAATTCAGGATACCAAATGTCCAGTTCAGCCCTTCTTTCACTGTTCAGTTCTGAGTTTCTGCTCCCACAGTGCTAGGCCCCCAGTGTTAGCTGTGTCCTGATTAACTACAGAGTTGGACTGTGTCACCGTTGTTTTAAAAGCCACCCACAATTCTCCAGAACTCTGTGGGAAAGGGCACGGAATTCTATGGAACAAACCATGGAATTTCCCTCCCAGTTCAACAATGAGAGTAGCATAACTTGATGATTAGTGCCAGGCCAGGTGTTATTTTCAGCTAAACTGTTTTTTTTTCCTCCTTTAGTTTTACGTTTTTCTAAGTGGTATGTGAGTACCCCAGGAGATAGGCGAGATTAATCATGGGGGAAATGGTAATAAATACTTAAACTTTTATTTGTATACAATATCTATTTTTGTTTATCTATATAGTTATAATTTAAAAATGAAAATAGGGGTGTATGGGTGGCTTAGTTGGTTAAGAGTCCAACACTTGATTTCGGCTCAGGGCATGATCTCAGGGTCATGAGATCGAGCCCTGCATAGTACCCCTTGCTCAGCAGTCTGCTTGAGATTCTCCCTCTGCCTCTACCCCACCCCCACTTGTCTGTATGAGTGCTCGTGCGCTCTCTCTCTCTCTCTAAAAGAAAGAAAGAGAAGGAAAGAAGCAGAAAGAAAAGGGAGGGAGGGAGGGAGGGAATGAAAGAAAGAAAGAAAGAAAGAAAGAAAGAAAGAAAGAAAGAAAGAAAGAGAGAAAGAAGAAAAAAGAAAGAAAATAAATTGATGGTACTGCTTTTGTTTTCGTTAGGGGGTGCAGTATAAAAAATTTTAGAAACCACCTTCAGAAAGCAAGTCCTACCCATAAAAAGGAATGACTTTAAGGTCTGTTTATAACTTATTATCACTGCACATCACACAGTCCCTATTGGAATCCCTCAATATTCCTGTCATCAGTTCTCTCAGGTAAAACAAACCGTATTTTAACCTTCTGTCATCTCTGGAATGAACTTGGTTATTGTGTTTTCAGATATATATGTAACATTCAAAGGACAGCAGGTGGCTTTAGTTATGATCAGTTTGAGCATTGAAATTAAAACAACAACAACAACTTTGCTCATCAGTAAGATTCCCTAAATAATTGACTACCCCCTGACCTTATCAAAAAACGATTCCTAGAGCTACATGTCAAGAGGATTGACCTTGGCTCATAAAATTTGAGGGGGCTGGTCGCTGCTTCTCACTTTATGCTTCGTCTAGAAATGAGGAGTGCCTAGGCTACAAAGTCTAAATCACACATCTTCTACCATGAGGTCAATCTATCCCCCATAATCTCCTCTACCGCTCTTGCTGGACTTGTGTTATGTGTGGTGCTAGAGTAGACGGCCTCCCTTCACAGATTATTTTCAGATCATTTCCTGGTTTACAAGATGCAAGGAGTATTGTGACCCCATTTCTCAGACAAGATAGGAAACTAGTAGGTTAGTTTGCAATTGCTCCACAAGTAACAGTCTTACAACAGACTCTGGTGGGATTTCTGTGTAGAGAGAAATCTTAACCGGAAAATTTCAGTTACATTTCTGAAATATTTCTAAATATTTATTTTCTCAGCTGTAGAAAACACAGAATCACCTAAGATTAGGGTGATTGTCTTAGTTACCTTTCCAAAGCAAAGGCAATCCACTCTGATTTTTTCTTAAGCAGATAGAGAACATAGGAAGAAAGAGTGCTTTTTATTCTATTGTTAAGTAAATTCCCTGTGGATTGTTAATAAGTCAGAGAGAGGTGGTTCCTTCACACAGCTAGCTGGTAGAAGTGAGGTAGTGTATTATTAAAGCCTATTAGATCAGCATAGTTCTTTTCAAATTTTTAATAGTAGGGTTTTTAAATCAAATTTGAACTGGAAATGTTATAAAGAACAACAATCATCCCAATTGAGTTGTTTCGTAATGATCAGCGACTTAAATCAGCCTTTCAGGCTAGTGAAAAGAAAAAACAAGTGTATAAGTTCTTTTTTATTAAGTAAGGACCAAAGACTCTGTGATCATTAGTGTTTGCTGGTGTGCATATGTGTGTGCAGATAACAGGAAAAGTGACAGGGTGCATGCCAGACTACAGATGGGGCTCTCTGAAGTCAAAGTGGGAGGGAGAAAGGACAGGAGGAGTGAAGGGCTATGCTCACGGCGTCTAAGGGCCTTTCCCGTGTCCATGTTTTTTGTGTTCTTTTTCACGTATCACTTATTTACTTAAAATTTAATAAACAAAATCATCCTCATAAAATAAAGGTTTTTTTGGGGGGATGCAGAGGGAGAAGGAGGGAGAGAATCTCAAGCAGATTCCATGCCCAGCACAGAGCCCGATGAGGAGCTCGATCCCACAACCCTGACATCATGACCTGAGCCAAAATCAAAGAGTCGGATGCTTAATCGACTGAGCCACCCAGGCGCCCCAAATAAGGTATTTTTAAGTGGCAATGTATTTTAAATGTTTTTCCCTCCAAGAAATACAAAATACTTCATATACTTAATGCTATTATTATTGAAGTGCCTAACTTGACAAATTATGAATTTGCATGTAAAGCTGATAACCATTTGTCCTTAGGAATAAAATATTCTGAAGAGAATACAGAAAAACTAGCTGATTTTATCAAAGCAAGAGAAAATGTTCCTTCAGAATATAATAATTATCATTTAATTGGTTTATTTACAGGTTGTAAATATTTTAAAAAGTCAAGTAGGTTCGATGAATGTGATTTGATTTGCAAATGTTACTCATGTCTTGTATTTTTTAGCTTATTTTAACTGGGCAATTAGTATTAGGAAAGGCTTTTTGTGCCCAGAATGCAGAGACTTTTAGTATATTTGTTTCTTCAGGGTAACTTCCCAGTAGCGGCCTTGTTTTGTCTTTATTTGGACCTCACCATTCATAGCTTTTATGCAGTTGGGTAGGGAATTTATCCAGCCGTTTCAACTGTGCTAGAGAGGATTTGCCTTGATAAACTTTCTGTGCTTTAGAGGTCACCAGACATTTGGGCCCCAAAGTAGGACTTGATAATAAAGCCCCTAGAGGTAAGACCCTTGCTAATGTTACTGTTTTACCAAGTAAATTCACATGAGATTGATGTGTAAAACTGAAAAACCAGCCCATTGATTCATACTTCATTAATGGCATGTTTATACTCTATCAAAGGCATCTCCTTTCCTTGTATTGATCTACCTGGGAAGCAAACTTAGTACCCAGTAAATGTTGTGAAAAATGATGGAGAAAAATTTTCATTCGTGGCATGATGAAGTCTGAAAAGGTATTTATGTTTTTATAAATCCTCAAAATAAATCTGCCCATTTTAAGAATGCCTTAGAGAGATCCACTAAACTGGCCAGAGAAGTTATAGTAAGTGGCAGAGCCCAAATTTGAACTCAGGGCAGCTTATTTTTAAATTGCTCTTTCCTTCAGATAAAACGTCCCTGCACTCAGCATCTAGTGCTGGATTTTCCAGGCCTGGCCCATCTCCTCACCAGTGGCGCTGAACACATTCTGTTCAGATTTCCTGCTGATGCTCCTCTTTCTGTTTCCCTTTTGCTGGTATTTTCCTGGCCTCTATTTATATCACAGGTAGGGCTGTATCCAGATAACTTTTCCCTGGAAGTGCAGAAAGCAATTCTGTGTGTCCCATTATGTTTGAATCTCATGTGGCACATGTTGAAGGGCAGCTTCCCCTGCTTCTAAGTTTAGGGGTACCTGCTCACTGGTGACCCCATGTACAGCAAGCCTGTTTTCTCCAGTGTACACTAAAAAGGAGCAGTATTTTAGGACAGACATAGGCTCTTCATGTAAAGTGTCACACTTCTGAATCTCTCTCTTTCTCACATACGCACACACCAAACAACCCCAAATATGGATTTACTGTGTAGATGATTTCTGGTAGTTTTAATTTTCCTATTTTGTAGGAATACTCATTAACCATATAAAGATGGCCGCTGGCTTGGCCATCACCCAGGCTTTAAGACCTACATTCTCATCAACTAAGCAGTTCATCTTGATGAGCAAGCACGGTCAACTCTTTGCCCCATATCTTTTGCACTTGCAGAGGGTGAAGCTTCTTGTCAACTTCTAGCCATTAAAGATTCCCCTGAAGACCAGCTTATATGTCCCTGAAACAATTCACAAGTTATTTCATTGTAACAAACAATGGTAATTGCTCATTTTCTTTCAAATATTTAAATTTGGATAAAGTTTAAACTATCATTTCACACTTATTTTCCAGAAACTTCCTCCATATTTTGATGGTCAGGCTACAACAAAAGAAATCACTCTGTTTTCCTGCTGTTTTGTAAATACTGTTTTCTCTGCCTGGAATGGCCTCCTTCCTTGAGGTTCAGTTTAAATGCCTGACTTGCACAAGACCTTTCTCCCCCTATTCCCCTAAGCCTCCACTGTTAGGTGCTCCTTACTTTATGTTTGTTTAAGAATTTGTTCATATTCCTATTAACATATGTATTCTACTCCTCTAGACTAACTGTAGACATGCCTGTCTCTTCCAACGTGAAGTATATATTGCTTTACTCTGTGGGGACAGCATTTGTTCCATGGCAGTCGCGTGAAACTGTTCACGGGAGGAATGAATGGGTTAAACATGGAATTGTCTGAGAAGGTGAATGAATGTCTCAGGAACTTTTTCCATAGATGCACATATTGAGGTTAATAAGTGTAGTTGGTATTAAGGAGCACGAATTTCAGAATCAGAAACTATTTGATAGGAGCTACCTTTCACCAGCAGTATGAATCTGTTTAGGATACTTAGTGAGTTCCTGTTCGTGTCATCTGATGAATGTCTTCTTTTTAATTGAGCAGCCCTGACCCCAAACCTAGCTAGATCCTGATGTAGGCGTGTGTGCGCGCACGCGCACACACGCACACACGCGCGCGCACACACACACACACACACACACACACACACACACACACACACACAAAATACCAGATCACAGTTAAGGATAAGGAATGTTTATTCATCCTAAAAGTTGGGTTACATAAAGTTGGATTACATGCACTAAGAGCAGAGTGTAAATTATGATAATTAAACACGCACTATTTGGCTTATTAGGCTTTTATTTTATGTAATTTAAAGACTGGTCTCTTTGAGTTTTGTTTGAACAAAGAGAAATACCCATCAGTAAATGAGTGTGTGCTATGGAGGCATTTGTTCATGATCTCTCATTTTCCTTTAATGATAATAATGTTATATTACATCCATCTGCTTTTTATCCTTTTCAAGGTAATTTCCCATACATTATCTGATTTTGCAACCAGCATCCAGTTTAATGTCACAAATGTTTGCAAGCGTATATTTGTATTGTTTTTTAAAGATGATTCTATCCTTCGATGTGGTTACAGATGAAACATATATTTACTTCAGAGCACCAATTCAGTGAAACCCATAGCAATTTCAATTGTGCTCATCCAAGGACAAAATTAGGTCTCAGGATTTAACTCGGGTGGGATAATATAATACAAATAACTCGTTTACCTGAGAGCAGTAGAAACAAAAAGAGACGATCTAAAATGAAAGCTACTACAAAACAGTAATGAAATGCGACGTTAAAAACCACTAATGGATGTTGACCTTCCAAAATGAAATAATAAAAAAAAGAAAAGGAAAACACGCAGGAAAACAAAGGGTGCTCCCAAAGTTGAGAAACATTTCATGAATTGCAGAACCCCTCCACTGAATTCTTCCTTTTTTGTTTATATCTCACTTTCTGCACTGACCATGACATTTTCTATGTTAATAATATACATGTCTGTCTCCCATTCTAATCTGTTGGATCCTTATGCATCTTTGATTTGTCTACTCATTAACAATGCCAAACCTTGCACGGAGAATAGGCAATCAATACATGTTTGTTGAATCGCATTGAACTTTTAAGCAAGGAAAAAACTATGCCAACTAGGAGCCTACACGTTTTCTAAATTGTAAGCAGTTCAACTAAGAAAAAAGGTAAAACAGAGCACTTTATTCACTGCATAAGCAACAATAAAATACGGCTTTGTGTGGTTTTTCCAATATGATATATAGTTATCCTAGACATAATCTTAGTCTGGTGCTAAATATATTATTCATGACATGTAATTATAATGAGTAGCTCGCCTTTTAAATAAGATGTAGTGATGTTAGCAGTGAGAATGAAATTGGCCATTTTTTTCCCCATAAAGCTCTGTGTTTTCCCCAGGCAATAAGATATGACTTTGCAAGTAGAATATGTGGATAAAAAGACGAATTGCGTACTATCTCAGAGCCTCATTTTAATATTTAATTTTACTTTAGGCACATCCTGGTACACTTGAAAAAGCCTTTATTTACTCTTCTTTCCTAACATTTATTTTGTTGCTCTGAAATATACCAAGTACTTTACTAAGTGTTAAATTAGTCCTAATATTGTGAATATAAGGGTTTACTTTTATGAATGAGTTTGTATTCCCAAAGTCACTCAGTGGTGGAATGATAACACCGATTTTGAGCCCTCTTCTCCCCTTTTCAGCAAAAGGGTGGATGGCAGGGCAATTCATTTCCATACACTAGCTTAATTTTATCCTTGCCATCCTCGTGTAGAATGTGGGTCCCTGTATCCCTGGGAGCACATAAATGAGGGCATCAAAACTACAAACCCTGGTGTGTAGCCCTGTGCTTCAAACGTGGCTAAATTTAATAATCAGGACCAGTCATATGGAGATGAAAGAAAGAGTGTAGATAATTAATGATATGTCACCTGTTACTGGCCAGGCAGAGTATCAGGTTGTGTTTCATGTTCTCTTTTTCACTTGTCAAATCAACACTGCTGTTCACACCTTAGAGATGGTTCACTGAGGCTAAGGGAGATTGGGTGACTTTGCAAAGGTATCATAGCTAGAAAGTGTCTGAGATGAGATTGAGCCCCAAGACTTTCTGGTTCTAAAGCCCGTGCCTATTCCACCCCAGTACACTGAATCCACAGAACGTTCCACCATCACAAGTGATGGCAGTTTAGAATCTTGAAGCAGTCCTGCTGTCTCACCACATTGTCTCCCACTGTCACCCCAGATTCCTCCTGTGTGGCTCCGTAATGTTAGATCAAGACTCCAAATGCGGTTAAAATGTAGGTGGGATGCGGTGAATAATAACATTTGAAAACAGTGAAGTCAGTCCTTTGCATCTTAGGTCAACCAAAAGCTGACAGAATAAATTGGGCTAGCTGATTACACAGTGATAACATTTAGAATAAAAAAAAATTGAGAAAACTCAAAAGACAGATCCTAACTGCCTAACAGTTTTGCTCTAGGCTGTTGTTATTACTGCTTTTCAGAGAGGCTTGCGTGACACAGGATTATTAAGCGAGCTGAGTGATTCAAAAGGTGTATGTTAAATGTGCTGTTAGAAGTTCTTCACCTGGGGGCGCCTGGGTGGCTCAGACAGTTAAGCATCTGACTCTTGATTTCGGCTCAGGTTGTGATCTCAGGGTCATGAGATTAAGCCCCACATTGGGCTCTGTGCTGGGTGCGGAGCCTGCTAAGATTCTCTCTCTCCGGCTCTCTGCCTCACCCCCACCTTTCTAAAATAAATAAATAAAATCTTAACAAAAAAAAAACAGTTCTTCATATGCAAAGGTGAATGTGATGAATCTGCTGTAGGCACTTCATTATTACACAAGTGATTGTGCACTTCATGAACCCATTTTTATTAGTGTGTTCAAAATGAACTTTTACTTGTTTTACTTCTTTCAAGTTTTTAAAAAATGCATCACTCTGCTGTATTCTTACTGTTAGTATTTCTGAAAACTAAGGGAAAATGTCTTTTGCTAAACCTACAAATAGGATACAAATATTTCACATAACATCTGATTCTTCTGTTGACCTCTCAATGAGGATAATGTGGTTGAAAGAATGTAACCCTACAAATCTCTGTATATGCACCATGTAGCTTAGTATTTTGTAACTGTAATTACACTTGCTCATTATCTAAAGACCCGGGTTATTATTATATTACATAGTCAGGAAAGGTATGTATCTTATTCCAGTTTTGTATGTTTGTTTTTATATACATTAGTCGATATCTATATAAAATACAAGGATGTGCTGGGGATTCGTGAGCCGGTACTTAGAATATATCCTGAAATTTCCCAGTGAGACATCATATTTACATTTAATTATAAAACTGACACCAGTGAAAACTGGTATATTCTGAGTGGATGGTATATTAATTTCCATACAGTTTTGTCATTTTTACTTTTATTTATATTTGACAGCAAAAAATTTGTCTAAATCTGTTTTAATAAGATAGTTTTATGAGTTTATATAAAAGCTTATATAAATTTCCTTTGTAGTTAATTGACTGAAAATGGAATTCTTTAGTTACGCATAGGTGATTATGAAGTGAATGTCCCTACATCAACATTTTGCTTCCTTGTTTGGATCAAATATATGTAGGTATCTTCTTTTACTCTTTTTTTTTTTTTTTTTTGTAACTTGTGAAGTGAATGTTATGTATTCAATTTATGCCAAAGGTGGCAGTTTTCACTCAACTCCCGAGACTTTATTTTGCTTGGTTAAAATTCCCAGCTAACATATGTTTGCTAAAGATAAGGTGCCTATTTAAAAAGTGATGTTCAAAAAAATTGGTCAGTGATAGTTCCTTCTTCCTCATTAAAGACAATATATGCTTTCTACCTTTTCTCTTCCTTCAGCAAAGTTAGTGCAGATGAACTGTATTTAAATTGTCCATCTTATTTTGAAATTCCATTTAAATGTAGCACTGAATCTCCACATTTGAATTCAAGGAGAGTTGCAGGAGCATCACATAGTAAATCTATAAGGAGAAGCTAAGATTACACCTGGGAAGAGGAGGGACCTTTAAGCACCATGGATCTTCTCCACAGTTTTAGCCATTCCTATATACTGAGGCTCAGGCTTACTCCATTAATAATCCCTAAAAATTCATGGGTTAATTTTCTACCCATTAATTTCTAAATCCTTGGAGGACATGTTTTTCGTGATAGTCACAGAAACTATATTCTAGAGACGAGGACTGGATATGACTTTGTAAATCAAGTTCCAGATTTACTTTCACCTCTGTCCCATAACTGAGACTTCCCAAGCTTCAAAGTTTATTCCTCTCTATTGTCTTCCTCTGCCACCCTCAAGTCACGTCTAGCAGTCACTGCCCTTCAGATAAATTAGTTTAAATGAAAAGAGGATCTGGCCACCTGTATGAAAATGATCTGTGTAAACGTGGGGAAGAAAGAATTAAGGGATATTAAGATATAAAATGTATTTCATCATGTTAATCCCAGTTCAGAAACCACAGGGACTACCACAGCTAGCAAAATAGGTGTTAAAATTCCTAAATTGACCTATTGGAAGTGCTTCATAGTCTTTTCTGAATGTGTCTTTTAAACTTCTTAAATGTTCTTAGTGTTAAGCCCATTTGGAGTCAGAATGTTCCCTAACTTGTATCCTAAGTATTCCTCATTAATGTAAGGACCATTCAAAATAATCAGAAGTCTCAAAATAACTGTGAAAGACACTTATGCAATTTAAATATGAAATTACTTGAATTTCTCGAAAAACAAAAGTAAATAAAGCTACTTCTGAGATTTTTCAGCCTTAAAAATGTGCTTTTCATAAGTTAAAAAGTATTTTCCTTGCATAGGATTTTGTTTTTATCCTAATGATAATGATATAAGTGCCTGGTATTTTGTAGGATACTTTTCATCAGCATTATGATAATTGGGTCTCATAATAACTTTATGAGGTATATGGAACTAATATGATAATATTCCAATTTAAATGAGGAAATTGGTAATTCCAGAAGTTTAAATTGTTTATAAAATCAGAGAAGATGGTAGAGCCCAGATATCTTCTCTTTTGGTTTTTCATCTGCCTTAGAGCGGATGTGATCGTTTTAATGGTTTTAAAGCTCCTGAGAACACGTGTACCATCCCAACTTTTGGTGAATTTAAAGTCAGAAAAGCATTAGTAAGTTATAGCGCATTAAAACATAGACATCCTTGCAGAATACTCGAGTGGGTGAAAAAGGACAGCCCTCTGATCTTCCCTGTCCAGACCACCACTCTGTGGTCTGCCGACTAATTCACTGTTACCACAACCATGTGGGGAAAAAGTATCTCACATGCCTGAGCTCTTACAGTTTTTGAAACATGTTTACATAAATGTAATTATCAAGTTAGTAAATTATAACATCATAGTCCCAGTAATGTTTATAATATGAAGGATATTCATTTGCAAGAGTAGAGTCCTTTGCCTTGACTATGGATTTAAAAAAAAAGAGAATGGGAGAGGTGCTGTAGAAATAAATGATGTAAAATTTAGCATATTTTAATTTATTCACAATCAACATATTTCTAAAGACTTGAATAAAGCAAGAAAATATGAATTTTTCTTTTTAAAAAAAAATAATTCCAGTATAGTTAACATACAGTGTTATATTAGTTTCGGATACTGCACTTTACTCAGTGCTCATCATGATAAGTACTGTTAGTCCCCTTCACTTACAGTAAATATGATTTTGAATAGAATTCTAAAGTACCTTTTCTGTTTCTCCTTTCTGATGTGAAAATAGTGTAGCATTTATAATTTTGCATGCAATAGAACACAGTGGTTCACAAAGTGAAATGATTCATTTATGTTACAGTAATTTAACTTCTTTTTATTTATGTTTCCATATTATTTCCCTCAAGATGTATCATGGATATTGGCAATTATACTTTTATACCATTTACAGTACCCATTTCCCACAAATAATGCAAGATTCTTTGAAAAGATTGAGCAAAATTCAACGTTCAATTTAGTAAGGCAAAATTCTATGTATCAAAATAAAATTAATAACATCAGAATTCTTGTTCTCTGGTTCTTTAATATCATTTGTGTATATGCGTATGATTTAGTCTGTTTTTCCTGACATTGGTGAAGCCAAAAAGTTTTTCTACAACTGGGCATTTGTTTCTTCTCTTTAGTGCTGGCTTACAATCCCATATTATTGATATAAAATATGCATTCAGTAGGTAGATGATACATTTCAGATTTCAGACTAAAACTAAGCACCATTTTTGCTGTGACTTTAAAAACCAGGCTTGTAAAACCCTGCATTAAAAACAAAAAAAATAATATTTGTCCTTAGCCAATGTGCCTGGGACAAATTACTTTATAGCACCTAAAAAACACACTTGAATGTATAAAATTTTGACTATACTAATAAATCCTTCTACTTTAGAAAACCCTCCACACATAACACATATGATAATCTTCAAGTGGCTTTTGTTTTTGCTAAGATAAATTTCTTTTTTTTTTTCTCATGCAAGGGAAGGAACACCAATCAGCACTCTGTTAAACCCAGTGCATTTGAGCAATCTATCTTTTCAGTCAGTGGTTATCTGTTAACCTTCCCTCTGTATCAAAAGCTTTTTCTTGTTTGCAGTGTTTTCCTATTTATTTGGTTAGGTCCAAGTTATTGTTTTTAAGCTCCAAAATGTTCCTTTAATATATTGAGACTGATGTATAGTACTTTATTGCTTTATGTTTTGAGAACTGCATTAGTGATGTGGAAAATAAGTGATTTATTTCCACAATGGAAAATAAAAACATTTAAATGTATTAATCTTATATATGTTCTAATAGTTCCTAAATACAATGAGCACAGACCATGGCTTCTTTAAACTGTGTACTAATTCTTACTCCTTTTTCATATAAATCGCTCTTAGAATAGTCTTAAAACAATGCATAATTTATGGAAAAGAAAAGGAGAGAAGAAGGGAGGAAGGGAGGGAAAAAAACAGCACTTGAACCATCTGAGAATTTCACAACAGCTGTTAAAAAGTTCAGATGACGATGAATTATTTTTAAGCAATATGTAATGCCTACCTATATATTTATTACATATAGCAGTGCTCCCTTGTATTTCTGTAATTAACTTATCTTTCTGGAGAAAAGTATTAAATATATATTTATTATAGTCTAAATTTCTAACTAATAAGGTGTACATTGCTAAGCAAGCTTACCTTAATTCATTGGTTTCTAAATTCATGCTTTTGCCCCCTCTTTTATAAATCAATTATCCAGTAATTTGCACTGATGCACTAGACCTCCAGGCAAGCACCTCAGAGTGTTCTATCACAAAGAATTATTAAAACGAAAGCTTCAAAGCTAAGTCTTCAGTGGTAGCTAAAAAGTAGATAAAGACTGTATAAATCTGATTCCCCAAGACAAGGAGTTCTATAAACTAAGGGCAAATAGGCAAGTGATTAGGCAACATGTGATTTTAAGGTATAAGTCTTTCAATGGTCCTGAATAAGTCCCTTTTAAAGACGTTGTACTGTGTTCACTAAATAAAAATATGCCAGTTCTTCAATGATTAATAACAAACTGTTTTGCTTCAAGTCAATCAGCTGATAATAAAATGAATAATTAACATCAGCAAAGGTCAGCTGGTCTACCTGTTGCTTTAAATTAATTTATTATATTTTATCCCCAGATTCCTCTGGCTCTCAGAAATTTCATGACTGACATGACCCAAGAAAATCAAGATATTTGAAATATGTATACAATATGTAGCATGATGATAATGTTGGTTTTATGCAAAAGCAATTCAGCAAGTGTGCAATTACTTTGCCTGCAATGACTATAATGTAACATAAATGGAAATAATTTATAATACCATGCTCTGTGTCAAGTGTACTTAAGCACTTTTGAGATATGGCAGAGGATCTTGCTTCCCTCAGGACTAATAATGTACATTTCATCTAAGTCATAATTTTAATTAACTGCCCTTGTTAAGATAGTTTTTTTTTTCCCTCTAAATCTAATCACAGTTGATATTTAAATGACATATTAAATAAATATTGTTTCCATTTTATTCATTGTCAAGTCAAAGGTCTTTGCTTTAAGAAAAATTTAGACTAGCTCTGCAATTTTTAGGAGTTGTTCAGGGACTTTATGAACTGTATGTATACAGGATTAAATAACTAATTGGTGCTATACTTTATGGTATTGGCACATTCAAATAGTTTAATTGATCCCTGCAGTTTCTCTCTCTTAAAAACATGAGATTGTGGCTGTGGTAGAATTCTCATTGTTAATTTATATTGCCTGTTATATTGCCTCTTAGTGAATTATTCTGTTTCAAGGGCAAAAGTATGTTTTCCCACATGGAAAAAAAAATCACATAAATTAGGCAGTCAGTGACAAAGTAATCGTTATCCAGGGGCATGGTAAATAATAGTGATGCATAGAGTCATTCACTTTGCACAGCTTAACACCATAGATGACAACATGAGTCTAAGAATGACATTTACTTAAACTTCACTGATGGGACTGTGTTATTTAAGCCCCAATCTTCAGTCCTTTTAATTTGCTCTGCATATCAGTTAGCCCCTCATGTAAAGTCACATACTATAAGTCATAATTCTCTTAGAGCACTTGGCATTTTGTACTTCACAGATAGTCTGTTGCAGGGAAGTCCTCTCTCACCTACTATTATTGAAGCTTTATGAGATAACAAACATCACTGTAGTCTAATCAAGTGCCATATTCATAGTATAATTACAAGAAATAATTGTTTAATGAAGAAACTCTTTACATATTAATATAATGTGCACATGAGCAATTGATAAACATTTTCATGAAGAGGAACATAATTTCCTAATTTGAATTGGTATTTTAATGAAACAGAAGTAACCTTTGTTTTATCTTTCTTATTTAAAGTTAGTGAAACTCTCCCCCTCCTTACTTAAGGTTGTGTCTTAAAGTTTTACTGAGAAATGGGACCAGGCTAAAACTGAGTGACAGCCAGTTAGCTGTGACATCCTGAGAGCTGTCTTCTGTACTGGGAGCTCACCTAATATTTGAAATGATATCCTTGTCTTTTCTGACTTCCACTCTCCTGATTGTAACATAGTCATCAAAATCTGCTATTTTCAATGACTACAACAGCGAATCCTCTTTTATGTTATTTCCATGGGTTAGCTCTGTAAGTCCTCATAAAAGTCCTGTGAGATGTCTTACCCCTTGCGTGGGTTCCCCCCATTGTTACCACGCTGCCCCTTTAAAAGCTGGTAAGTGACCTCATGGTCTGACTATAGACACCTTGCTCCTAATCATGAAGGGTCACTTCCCTTTTCTTGACATCTGCATTTCTCAGTCTGGATTGGGTCCTGAAACAACGGAGCCCAGTTGTAGGTCCAGAACCCTGTCCTTAAGGTCAGAGTCCCTCTTTTCATGTTAGAGCAAACCGTCAGAAGTAATTTCCTGCACTCACTGGAGGCTCTTTCTCCTGCTCATGGGAAGCTTCAGTGGGTACCTTGGGTATGCGCGTCCTTTGATCCTAGAACCAGCTGCAATCAGTACTGACTGAGATGAATAAACGTTTAATCATTTATTTGTCTTTTCTCCTTCCAGCTTAGTGATTCCAGATGATATTTTGTTTTTTTCATCTTCTGTTCCTTAATTAGCACCTGTTGACTAAATCCCCATCATTGTTTACTTTCCTGGGCACAAATCGTGTTTTATGGTCTCACCTATCAGATTTCTGATCAGCTTCCCTCACTGACCAGTTGACACATTTTGTTGTAATTTCCTCCTTTTAGAGCTTCAGACTGTTACATACTTACTGAATTTCAGGATTTTTCTTTTTCAGTCAGAAGAGTGGGAAGTGAGTTAATAAAACTTCTACTTTCATTTTACAGACTCCTGAGAGATACTTAACCAGTTGCCTGCTGTTAAATATTGTTGAGAATGAAAAACACAAAGCAGATTTACAGCTGCTGTTGTGTCTTCCATCTATTCCAAACTTTATACACAATAACAAAAACAACACTTAGCGCTTGTGTGTTTTCTTTCTACAAAAGGCTCCAGAGTGATTTATGTAATAAATTAGGTATTAACAACTTTCTTAAAACATTATTAAAAAAATAGGAAATGAAGGCACCTAAGGGTAAATATAACTTGAAAAATAGAATTTTCCACCAAAATAAAATCTTGGTTTTCAAGTAAGTGCTTTTTTGCTGGTTTTCAAATAAACAGGTCTTTTTGCCATAAAAATGCATATTTGTGAAAACTTTGAACAGGCTTGAAACATCAACTGGTTCTTCTTTTTTAACAAACCTGGTTTTGGTGGTTCTACGATTTTTCCTCTTACCCATAAATAAATCTTTTTCCATCAAACAGATGTGTTGGGTTTTTTGTTTGTTTTGTTTTTGTTTTTGTTTTTACCATATCACCAGTGATCATATCAACCTTCAGTTCCCTATGGAACAAACCCTCATTATCCTCACTGAATAAGCACATCTGAATAATAGGTTGCAGTCAGTTTAATGCAATTCAACCAGTGTCTGAAAAAAATCTATAGCTATTATGTGTAAATTATGGCATCTGTTTAAATTAATGTAAAGGATGGATGATGAATGGCAGTGTCAGTCAATACAGGACTTCAACTTTATCTGACAGAGTCGTAGTCTTCTTTCCCCTCATCATCTACAGTTCAGCTGTGCTGTTCCTTCAGCATGCTAAGAACAGTGTTGCCCTGGGTTTTTGCATTTGCTGTTCCCTCCACCTAGAATGCTCTTCTGCTTGTCCATATGGCCGTTTGTTTCTTCTTCAAGTCTTTGCCCAAATGTCACCTTCTTAATGAAGCTCTCCCTGACTGTCCTATTTCAAGTAGAAACAACTCATCCTTCCCACACCTCTACTTCCTGCCTCTTCTTTGCCTATTGAATTATGTCTTTATCCAAAACTTTTATCTTTCCTTATATAATGTGCTCTTTATTTGTTTGCTTATTGTGTGTCTCCTGCACTCAAATGAAAACTCTTAAAGTTCAGGGGATTTGGGCCTATTTTGTTGACTTCTATATTCTCAGACCCTAAATGGTTGCTTGGCACAACTATGTATTAAGATGAATTATAGAATATTGAGATGTACCACCAATATTCAAAATAGCTCATGTATAAATGACTTTAGAGCCTCTGACCTAGTTTATTTATGCATGTTCATACATTCATTTAGCATCTTTGTAAGCTCTCATATATGACTTCTTAGTCCTGTGTCCTTATTCTTGTGGTTCAGCAATGATATCTAGTCTATATCTTGGCACTTAATTAGTAATTGAATTATTTTTATTAGATTCCAATGCCCTCACTGTCATTCATCTTCTAAAGTGGAATCTTGTGGTCTTAATTTATGATTTTTCCTTTCTCAAATTTCTTCTCTGTCTTACATATTTGGAATGTGACTTTCAATTCCTTCTCCAACAGGAAGTTGACCGTGACAGCCCCTATCTTTAAAGATGTGAGACATTTTTCAGTAATTCTTCAAACATCTGTAGTTGAGATCATCAGGTGATTTTCCTCATTCACTTCTACTTCTATTGCCTAAAACCTCTCTTTATGAAGTAGTCTGTTTTCCACATATTTTTCAATTTACCAGATTCCCTTATCAGGCATGAGAAGAAAAAATGTAGATATCATACTGTAGTTCTTCTACTGTCTCCATGAGCACTGTTTGTGGATCTTTATCAATTGTCTGTAATAACTGGGAGCTTCAGTGGATTCTCAGCTGTCCCCCCAAGATTAAATCAGTAGGGATAAAATTAGGGCTGAGTTAACAGAATTCTATGGAAAAAAAAGAGGGTAGGTGGGAGCAGAAGGGGTCAAAGAAGATAAGTGGTTTTCTTGGACGTTACTGGGAGGTTGAACTCATTAGGAAGGCTTTCCAACTGAGAGGGAGCCCAAATCAAGGCTCAAAGGTTATATTATACCAAATAAGAAATGGTGAGAGAGCTCACAGAGATAAAGGCTGAAGTTGTGTCAAAGTGCTGGTATTTGTAGTTTTAAAAATAAATAATAAATTAAAAAAGCAGAACTAAATCTGGAAACCAGGAAAGTTCAAGCAAAGACCCTGAACTTCTAAGGACTAGAGCAACATAGTGAGAATCAATTTGGAAAGTAATTGTGAATTTTTTTAAAATTTAAGATGCAGGATCTTTTGAGCTCCTGATATTTTTCATCTATTATAAAAAAATACCTTAAGTTAACAGAGGCCATGATTTTCTTGCAGTCATGGATTTTAAAGGCTCTTGCTGTATGAACACTAATGTGAACACTAATAATTTAATACTAGGTTATTCTATCCGGTTTTGTGTGCATGCCTTGCATTTTCATCAATGTACTCCATTATTTGATCCACCTATTCTGTTCTTGTTTACCCAGGGATTTCTATAAATGCAGTCTATACCTTGTGTAACTTAACTCTTAAATCACACTGCATTACATAGGAAGTATGCTTTATCTTCTCATTAATAGTATATTATCATAAGTTAATTTCATCATTTAGTACCATATTTCCTGTTCTAGTTACATTATCACCCCAGTAGTAAACAAAAACAAAATTTATTGGGTAAGGGAATCAAGAGAATCACTTTTTTTTTTTTTTTTTAACTGATGACAGATACTGTGAGTCAGGAATTCAGCAGGGATGTCTCCGCTCAATCATGTCTGAGGCTCAGCTGGCATGACTCAGATAGCTGAGAAGTAACTAAAATTCTGGGAACTGGAAACATTTGCTAGCTTCTTTACCTGGGACCTGGGCTGGCGTAGGTGAAGGATGGGTTCAGCTGATACTGCAGACCAGAACTCCCACATGGGACCCTTCCAGCCAGGCACCTCAGGTGGTCAGTGCAGGGCTCCACAAGTGAGTGTCACTTCTCCCATGCTCTGTTGGTCATAATAATCCTAAGGCCACCCAGAATCCAGGGGAAGGAACAGACCACAGCTTTCCAACAGGAAAAGTATTGAACTGTTTCCAACTCTAACAAAACTGCCACATTGCCTAAGGAAACACCAAATGTTCTTTAGTCCTGGTGTTATCAATAGTTATTTTGGTAGTATGCTCATTTTTAAAAGTGACCATTATCTCCACAACATATGAAGAAACTTACACAGTTTAAAGACCATTTGTATTTTTTTTTATGGTTGCACTTTGGTTTTTCTTGTACCACACTCTTCAAAGGTGTTTTTGTTGTTCTGTTTGCCCTTTAAATTCATGAATCTATATTGACTTCTGTGACTTAGCTGCTACTGACTTTGATAAATCATTTTTTAAGAAAGATATTATTTATGTATTTTAGAGAGAGGGCGAGCATGCGCGAGCAGGGGAAGGGGCAAGGGGCAGGGAGAGGCAGAGAATCTCAGGCAGACTCTGCGCTGAGCACAGAACCCAATGCAGACCTCAATCTCGGGACCCTGAAATCATGACCTGAGCTGAAGCTAAGAAGGTCGGATGCTTAACCAACTGAGCCACCCAGGAGCCCCTTGGTAGATCATTTGTTAAGGCATATATTGTATACGAACTTGGTCCTAGACTCATTTCCAATCCAGTGTCCTGTCCATTGGTTTTCTATTTTCTGTTAACATCTCCATTTTATTTTATAGTGCCCATAGAGTTTTAGGGAAATATACAAAAAAGTGAATGTGCCAGTAATTCTTCATCTGTTTAGGCCAATTTTCCAATGCCAAGTTTCTCAAAACTGCTTTTAGCACGTGCTGTTTCAGAGTTGGTTTCACCTTGGATTTGCCTTCTCTGATATTGAAACCACATGAATCTTTAAGTTTTATTTTTCCCATTATACAGACCTGGCTCATTCCGCCACCGGCTGACATATGCTAGTTTGATCCCTACTTCGTTCAACTTACGTATAATTTGTAGAATTTCACTGAAAAAGAGACATACTTGTAGGAAACAAATAAGATTTTAGTAGTTTTGCTTTCTCTTTTGGTTAACAGAGTGTATGCATATTCCCTGTTGTCAGTTAATCAAATTGAAAGCTTATGTTGTCTTCTGTTTGCTTATATAAGCTTTTCTATATGCTGTGGAAAAGAATGTAGATTAAGACGTGAAGCACTTGAATAATAAGTGTAATTGGAAATGAACATCATGTAATCTTTCCAAATTTTGCTAAGTTTCATTATTTCCATGTACATATTGAACAGTTGGAAAATTAGTTATATATCTTTATATATAATTATATATTTACTCATATAAAATTACATGTATAATTATTTACTCATATATAATTACATGTAAACTATCAAAGTGCTATGACATTTTGTATGCTCACCTTTTTCTAATGTTAAGAGGGCCTTAGTTTTGTCCTATATTATGTGGAGAATTATAATTAATTCTTCCTTGCCTCATTTTCCTTTTACATTATACACCATGAAATTCAGAACAATGTTCATTATCCTCTGCCTATGCACCCCTCTCCTCCCCCAACTCCTGGCAACCACTGATCTTTTTACCATCTCCATAATTTTGCCTTTTCCATGAGTATACAACCTTTTCAGGTTGACTTCTTTCATTTAGGAACATGTGTTTCAGTTTCTCTTGTGTCTTTTTATGTCTTGATAACTTTATTTTATTTAACACTTAATAGGATTCCATTGTCTGGATGGACCATAGCTTATTTATCCATTCACCCACTTTGTGATATCATGGTTGCTTCCAAGTACTGGCAGTTATGAATAAAACTCTTACAAAGATAATGTGCAGATTTTTATGTGGACATAGTAAGTTTTCAGCTCCTTTTGATAAATAGCAAGGAGTGTGATTGCTAGATCTCATATGGTAAGAGTGTGTTTACTTTGGTAAGAAACCACCAGACGGCCTTCCCAAGTGGGCATACCATTTCGCATTCCCGCCAGTCATGAATGAAAGTTCCTGTTGCTCCATATCCTCACCAGCATTTGCTGTGTGATATCATTTTCTTACTGTTTTATAATTTATTATTTGTGTAGATTTACCAACATATTTACCATTTTTTTGCTCACTATCCCTAATAGCATTTCAAAAGTAAGCACAATCCTTTAGAATTTCCTGTATTTAGGGTCTCTTGAGTTTTGTCTGGAAAGGTATTATAATCTGAAGCTGATGCTCCCAGTATCTGAATCACTTATTACTTTATTTCTGCTGGCTCTTATTCTCTTTCTTGAATATTTGACTATTTTTGACTCTGCAGATCTGATTTTTTGTGTGAATTCTTCCTGGTGTATGGTAAAGCTCCTTTCCTTCACCAAAAATTCTCCTGGGCACCTGAGGTCGCAATCATTATGTTATTGTCTTTAGACAAGTTTATGGATTCCCGGACCTAAATCCACATGCTAGCATATGACCCAGACTTCTTAATAAAGGGTATTTACTATTTTCTTTTTTCTCTCCTTTGCTCAGAACCAAGGCATTCTTCCTCAGTGTGCCCTGAGGGTGGGGAATGAGAGCTTAAATTTAAATCAGCTTTACACTAGATATATACATTTTGAAGGATTTTGATTTAACGTACAGAGGGTCTCCAGTCTGATTCCCCACAATTTGTTAAGCTTGAGTTCTTGACTTCTGTCCCATATTTGCAGAGTTTGCCAAAATGAAGTCCAGATTTGCTGGCATTAGCAAATGTCCTCACTTCTGTCATGGTGGGTTTCAACCCCATGTTTCTATATTTACATATGCATTGTCAGGGGTGCCTGGGTGGCTCAGTGGGTTAAGCATCTGTCTCTTGATCTCATTTTAGGTGTTGATCTCAGGGTCACCAGTTCAAGCCCTGTGTTAAAAAATGCATTTTCAATTAATCTTAAGGTTTTTTCTTTCCTTTTAATCAGCTACTTAATTGTTCTGAATAATCTACTTGACACTAATAAAAATGAACATTATGTAGTACTTTTCTTTCTCTTAAGTGTATCTTCTTAGTATTTGGTTTAGGATCTTACATAAGATTGGTCTTTAATTTTCCTTTCTCATATGCTCCCCGTCACAAATTTTAGTACCAAAGAGAGGGAATTGTGTGTTTCTTTCTTCCTCCCCTGTTCACTGTTGCTATAACATTAGAATGAATTTGCAAGATGAATAAAATTCATCTGTACTACCATATGGGACTTTTTTGTGAGAAGGCTTTTAATTACCAACTCAGTTGGTGCAATGGTTATAAGACTATTTAGGCATTATGTTCTTTGTAGAGTGGGTATCACAATCTATATTTTTGTCCACTCCATTAAGTTTTCAAAATTTTGGCATAAAGTTGTTCCTAGCAGTCTCATTATCTTCTCAATGTTGGATGAATCTGAAATCTTGCCCCCATTTGAGCTTTCTTCATTTTTGTCTTTATCATTCTCAAAAGAGATTTGTCTACATTATTTATATTTCAAAGAATAAGTTCTCTAGACTCATTAATCCTTTTCACCTTTTTTTCTGTATCATAAGAACCTGTTCCTTTTTTAAACTCATATTTACTTTTTCTTTCTTTTTGTTAATTTTTAAAGTGACTGCTCAACTGATATTTTATTCCCTATTTTTAATATAGGATTTAAAACTATCGATTTCACTTAACGGTTCTCATTAGTTGCATCCCACACAAGTTTTGTTATATGTATTTTCATTATTGTTTAGTAATGTTCAATATCTTTTAACATCCGTTGTAATTTTCATTAATGCATGTGCTATTTAAAAGTGATTTTTGAAAATCTCATATATATGCACATGTGCACACACACACACACGCAGGTGATTTTTAGTGATTTCAGTTTAATTGCAGTATAGTCAGAGATATTTTCATGGAAATTTGTTGAGAGATTTGCATTATGGTTTATTATGTAGCCAGTTTTTGTAAGGTTTCCATGTTTTCTGGAGAAGACTACATAATCTGATTGTTTAGTACAGAATTATTTATATCTTTACAGATCTCAGAAATTTGAATGTTCAGTTTATCATTGTAGGATTAAACAAGATAATATATTAAAATTTATAACCGATGTTTATTTGATAATGGCAAACCTTCTTTGACTCATGGTTTCAATTAGTCTTTGACAAAAAGCAACTTCCTCCTTCAGTGTATTTAAAAGATAAAATGCCTTTCATTTCACTGAAGAGCAGTGTATTTGTAGGGAAATAATGGTCACATATAATTGCAGGGAATTCCCAGTTCTATGCCGTGCTTCTGTACTGGCAGAAAAACAGGAACTAGTTCAATGAAAATGAGCATTTGGCTGCCATTGTTCCCTTTGCCGTTGGCTGTTGTATAGTGTCGCAGCAGGGTAAAGAAACAGGAAAGGTTGCATGACCAGATGGCCACAAGATCAGGGATGCCTAGAAGTAGAAGTTCTAATTGATTCTGTAAAAAAGACTTTTACAATTGCTGTAAGGCTAGTCCCAGCTGGATCCAGTACATGACTAAAGGATATGATAATAGTAAATAAGCAGAACTCAGAAGTAGGAAGCAAGATTCTCCTGTGCTGTCACCTAAGTCATCCACCCAACAGAAAAGGAAAATGCACTCAGTGAATGGAGGAATGTACCTCCCCTCATTTCGGTTCTTAAGATGGATGATTGTGTCAGTTATAATGGTTTTGGCTTCAGGTCACAGAATACTTGACAAGCACTAGTTTAAACAATAATGAATTTTAAGCTGCCATTATTATTTCATCTATTGAGAAGCCTGGAGGGAAAGGGTTCCAGATTGGGCAAATTCTATGGCCCACTGGTGCTAGGCACTTTATTTTTCCTCTGCCATTCTTAATGGGCTGGACTTTGTAGTTAAATGTTTTACTGCATGGTCGTTCTAACAAAACTGGATAGTAGGGCAAGGAGGAGTGTCTCTCTCTGTCTCCATCTCTTTCTCTCTCATACAAACACACACACACACATGCACACATATACAACCTGTTAGTGAGAAATACGCTACCAAAATCCCCTAAAATATTTTATTTGGGATCCTGTTAGTCATGATTCTGTCATATGCATCATGCACTAGGTACATAGAAGCCTGGACAAGTGAGTGTCCAGCATGTCCAGCCTCCATTCTGGAAAGCTAGTCTACTCCCAGTATGGGACATGTTTGAAAACATTTTTTGCATTAACAGCAAACAGGATATCCGGAAGGATATTGTGAGGAATGTCAGATCTTCTTTTCTCTGTCTTTAATGCAACTTGTGGCTAAAATGGAAACCTTTACTTAGCTCTTAGATTGTGTGTTTGTACTTAGATGTAAGGGTGTCTGATATTTTAAGACACTTCAATAAGGAAAGCTACATTCTGCTGCAGACCCTGTGGAAAAGATGATCAAACACTTGTACCTTTATGTCCTGCCTGGCTTCTCTACCCCATACCCTTAGAGCTGGAGGAAGCACTGAGATCATGAGCAGCTCCAGCTGGCTGTGAGCCTCAGGCAAAACACCTCACCTCCCTAGTACTGTACTAGTCTTTGTTTTTTCTTTCTCTTTCTCTTTTTTTCTTTCTTTCTTTCTTTCTTTCTTTCTTTCTTTCTTTCTTTCTTTTCTTTAGAGAAAGAGAGAGAACATGAGCGGGAGGGAGGAGCAGAGGGAGAGAGAGAAGCCAACTCCCCATTGAGCAGGTAACCCAATGTGGGGCTGATCCCAGGACCCTGGGATCATGACCTGATCTGAAGACAAACGCTTAACCAACTGAGCCACCCAGGTGCTCTGGGCTAGTCTTTGTTAGGATAAGAGCCTGGGTTGTGTCCATTGCACAGTTGTCCAGAAGTGATTCTCACAATCGTTTCTGCCAATCCCATCTTTCTTAGGTCTCTTTCAGCCATGGGCATATCATGTTTTTCTCATATTGCTGCAACATCCAACTGAAACAGAGCTGACATTTCTCTCAACTCATGCAATTTAATCAAAAACCTTTAAAAGCACCTACTAAGTACAGGGTCCCAAAATGAATAGGTCATGAAACCTTCCCTTTGGAACTCACTATGGAGATAGTTATTGAAATGTAAGTCAGTATATTAAAATATAAAACTTGGGCAAGGCACAGAGGTAGCACAAAGGAAGGAATGCTTCATTGCCGTTAGGTTATGCACAATCACTTGAGTGGGTTAGGAACCTCTGGAGTCCTTGGGGCGCCTGGGTGGCACAGCGGTTAAGCGTCTGCCTTCGGCTCAGGGCGTGATCCCGGCGTTATGGGATCGAGCCCCACATCAGGCTCTTCTGCTATGAGCCTGCTTCTTCCTCTCCCACTCCCCCTGCTTGTGTTCCCCCTCTCGCTGGCTGTCTCTATCTCTGTCGAATAAATAAATAAAATATTTAAAAAAAAAAAAAAAAGGAACCTCTGGAGTCCAGTCTACAGAAGAGAAAAAAAGCGTGGGAGACTTAACTTTATAACCATGTTTCTTAATTTGAAAAAAGACTTGCTATGATAGATTTAGTTCATCCCTTTTCTCTCTTCTTGTTTGTGTTTTTATTTCCAACTTCTAATAGATACCTTCTTCTAAACTTCCCACAGGTCCTTCTGAGTGAACATATCCAGAACCAAACTCATTATCTCTCACCCAAACTTGATCTTTCTCATTTGTTACCAGTTGTGACTACTTTGGGGACGTTGCTTAATAAATTATATTTATTTAGTTAGTTATTTTGGTTTTGACCTTTCTAGCCCATTGTCAAAGAGAAGTAGCTGTAGTGTATGTGCTACAAGTGATATCAATGAGGGTAGTTAGCAATATCCTAAGCTGTTTTAAACTGTAACACTGTGAACTCACATCACGAAGGGTGTTTAATCAATGTAGACATTGTTCAAATGCAAGCATTGATATAAAGACTCCTATCTAAAATTAGAGTATTAGTAAATCAAAAAATTTTTTAAAATCTTTGGATTTTCATTTATTTGGGTGGTCTACTTTTGTGTATCTCTTTTGTGGTAGATTTTAACTACCACAAATTTATGAGGATGATATTCTAGGTAGAGGCCCCATTAAATTTCCAAGAAAAACTATGGCTCACCTTTCTGAGTTGGTTATTTTACGTAGTTCTATTGGCTCTTCTTCAGTTTCATATGTGATACATAGCTAGTGAATAATAAGAAAGTATTATTACATTTACTTTAACTCTTAGCCTTTGCTTTGACTCTTGCAAAAGGAGACCTTTAATTTTTATGCTTTGAAATTCATGAAAATTGACATTTTTGCCTGATGACTTATTTTTCCACTCTCATATGTCTTTCCTCTTGACTGAATTTAGTCTTTTCTATTGTTGTAGAGGTTGCAGATTACAAAGGTCTCCCAGATTCACAGAACAATGACTGTGGGCTTGAAGAGTATGCTTGGTAAAATTAGAGAATAATTATATTTTCACAGATATTTTCAGTTATAAATCTGAAATGGACGTTCTTATTGCAAATGAATGATATGTTCTTAGTAAATATTACATTAAAAGAACACATTTAGTGCAAAATGTTTGATCATGGCTAAATTAATTGTTTTGATCATATTGTTACCCAAGTGTGAATCATTTGATATGATAAGAAATATAAGGCTCAGTTGTTCTGTCAGCCTCTCCTGTTTTGCTCACTCGTGTGCATGCTCGTATGTGTGTGCATGGGAGTGTATCTCGTTATATTTTTTTTTAGCAAGACTTATCATAGTCATATATATTAAAACGTGTACGTGTGCATACTTCAATACACGAGGGAAATCGATGATGATGTACTGTTCAGAAATGAACAAGGTGGTGTAAACACTGTCTCTGAGTCCCTGCTGCACAATGGAGCTCTTGGCGGATGGCAGGTGTTGTAGCTACAGTGGATTGAGAGAGAGGATGCAGCTCTCCATCATGAGCATTCCCCGTAACACAGCCATCAATGAGCTGTAACATTGAAATAGCTCCCCTGTCTATGGGGAGAGAGTTGCTCAGGCTGTCAGCCCACGGTACGGTACAGGTACAGTTCTCATTTTAATACATTAATAAACAAACATTCCCCTACACTTAGCTAATGTGCTCTTACCCCTGAAAAATAAATCTAGCTTTGGGATGCTGACAAAGTGAATCTTCTGAACCTGTTAGAGGGAAAACGGTTTATCATGATCTGAGATAACTGTAACCTGAAGATGAGGGATGTTTCCTTGTGAGACCACTTAAGAACAAACAGTGACCATCCTGGCCATATTTTAATGTCCTTTTTGGCCTTTTCATTGGGAAACATTTCATCTTACTTCTGTTGGGCTCCCGTCAGAGTTTTCCTTAGTGTAAATTGTTGCACTCAGTTGTTCATTCTTGAACTGTGTCCTAGAAACTTTTTCTCCCATCTTCTCAGAAGTCAAGAGGAATAGATCAGTTTTCTGTCATTTAGTAAGTAATCTGGTAGCACTCAGTACTTAACTCTATCTTTCATACATTATGATACTTATTCTTCATCTCTAACTTTGCTTTGAATGATAGAATTAATGCCAAGAGACCTTATTCTCCCTGAAACTTAATGGGAAGGGAGCTTTACTTAGCCAGTTAGTTATGTGCTTTGTTTTAATGGCTTCAAGTTAGAGAGCCTGCTGCATGCATCTGCACAGTGCAAACAGGGTCAGAACACTTGGGAGAATTAGCTAGGACTCCATCCACCTCTATCGATGATGGCCTAGCCAAACTCCTGGGCAAAGCTCACGCTCTACAGGCACTGTTGAGCCATATCCTCACTTCCTCTGTAGCCCCTTTTCTCCTACACTTTATTGTTGACCAAGCCCCCAATTGGTTCACATTCTTCTTTTTATATGTTAATATATTTATTCATGATATTATTCATGATATTCCAACCTAACTGATCAGAGAGGCCTCAGAAAGAAGATTAAGGATGTCCTAACTCTTCTTGACCCTTTTTGGTGCTTTTAACCAGGATGCCAATTTTCCAGCATTAAAAATGGTGAGTCTCAAAACTGCTAATGTTTTCTGTGCTTTGCATATTATCAAAATATGTGCGTTTTACTAGATTTTTTTTAGCCAAGAAAAGTCATTATATTATTAATTTTGAAAACCTACCCTTTTACTAACACATTTGAGGGAGGTGTAGAAATAACTACTACCCTGACAATTTTAAATTAATATTTTCATATTCTTCACTGCAAGTGTAGGAGAAATTTCTTTTACTGGTTTATTATTTTGACTCCGTAAGCTCAAAGGAAACAGGGATGTCTTATTATTTTAATATCTAATTATTAGAGCATTGAAATATTATTTGAGAGTAATTACTCCATAAAGGAGATTTCTAGATTTGACAAATGTATCATTCTCTGGAGCTGTTTCTGGGAATAGGCAGTGAGTAGAAGATACGATGTCCAGAAACTTTCCTTCAATGCCCTAGTCTTTATATTAAGTGTGGATCATGGATGGCGATGCTTGTTAATCACTGAGAGTCAGAGCTAGGAGCATTTCAGTGTATTGTACTCAAGCCCTGGTTTATTTTTAATTCAGTTTGACTTGGTAAAGAATTGTATTTTCTTTGGCACATTTTTGTATACAGAAGAAGATATGCATTGGAGATAGAATAAACATTTTTAAAAATATAAGCTGCCAATATTTTACTTTTGGTTCCAAAAGAAAGACTTGGGACAGATACATTCATCAGAAGAAAGCAAAGAGCGTCTGCAAATCCATTTGTTTTATGTGTCTTTCTAGCAGGTGGTAGGAGTTTAGTCTAAATAATGGAAAGCCATACTGACAATAAAACTCATTTCACAGAGATGAATCTCCAATATTCCAAAAGGCCTGCATTTAGCTTGGAAACTGTAACCCTTCAGACTGTCATTCAGATTTTATCATTTTTCCCCTCACTCACACAGGAGCAGCTTTTATCCCTGTTTTCCAAAAAATATGCCTAGGAATGGTGAAAAACTGCTGATGTTAGCCTTTTAAGGGAATGTGGCCCCGTAGGAGTTCAATTAAATGGCTAAATGTCTGCTTTTCTATTCATAACATGGTTATTCCACTGTTACCACTAAAAAGTAACCTATTTATAGGTCTCTATGGGTCCTTACATTTTCCTTCAACCACAATTTAACGTCCATCTTCAAATTTTGCTCACCATTGCATTTATTTGAAATAAGTATTGTTTTTAATTTTTTTTAACAATGTGAAGCACAGCCTATGACTCATTTATCCACATGTGGCCGTGTAATCTCCCTTACTAATATGTGCATACACACTGGGCGGCGAAGCACCTTGAACAGGGGGAGTTTGTGGACTGAGGGCTTGAGCAAATGATCAGTGACGGAGCGTGGCCCTTAACACTACACCCCAGAGACTTTCTGTGAGCCTGTTTACTTCCTCCAGAGAGGGAGCTGTTAGTCTGCGGCAGTACTCTGGGCGCCTGGGAAGGGAACTGGCCATTCCAGGGTACCTGCAGTCTGCGGTATGCCTGACGAGCCTTCACTGTCACCATGTCACACTCATCTTCTCTCCACAATGACTGGATTCATTGAGATTCCCAGCTGCTGCTCCTCCGAATATCACTCTGGCAGTCTTGTAGGGGCCATGCCCTCTTTCCTGACACACTGTCCCTCGGGATTTTGAGCCTTTTTGGGGGGTCAGCCATGCAGTGTGGTTCAGGTCTCCACAGGTGCACGAAGGCACATTCTCCCCTTTCACCAACTCTGTTTTCACTCCTCGTCTACTTCATTGTCTTTTAAAACTCTGTTGAAATTTCTCACCCATCATGTACTCCAATTTATCTGACATTGCAAAGTTTCTGCTTTGTTATCAATCTTATTTGGTGAGTTTTCAGACACAGAAGAAGTAGAACAGTGCTCCATTTATCAAGTCCCCTGCAACAGGAGTTCTTAGATGTTTGCAATTCATAGATATGTATGAGAAATTGTTGAATACCTGTATCCTCTTGCCCAGAAATATATACACATAGACAATCCGCGTGATACCGGGGGTGAAGATACATGTGTGGGAGGGAAGAAACATCATAATGTGTGGACTTTTCCTACAGAGGATGAGGAGGTTTCATTTGTTTTGAGAAATCTTAAAAGCTGTGTCTGTTAAATTTCCTCTTTCAGAGACATTTATTTATTAATTGTCAAACATTCATATTTTGGATGCTTACTCTGTATCTTGCTTGTGACTTGGTACTGAGAATACAGACTGTAGCTCCAGCTTGCAGGCACTTGGTAGGGCAGAAGTGAGAACCGAAGAATATTCTGAGTGTGAGGAAAGCTCTGGTGTAATTTATGCACCGGGTGCTCCTGAGGGACATAGGGGATGGACCTAGAATTTGGGGTAAGGGGGCAGTCATCAGGGAGGTTTTCTTGAGGAAATGCTTGAATTTCTTAAAAATTTGTTTTGTCTGTTTGAATCTTGTGTTTTTAGAATATTTATAACTGTTTAGTGCATTTTACATTTGTTGTTACATACTAACCTTTCTTATCCTTGATGGTGCCCTTTTTCTTCATTTGTTTTTGGTTTTATCCTAAAATATAGTTTTACCACTCCATCCTCCTCAGGGACGGTGAGCATTATTTCTGTGTGTCAGACTGTTTGCTTAACAATTTACGTGCACTGATTTCATTCTCAAAATGATACGATGAGATAGAAACTATTGTTTTCCTCTATTTTAGAGGCAAGGAAACACTGTAAGGCACAGTTTTAAGTCATTTCGTAAAACATAATCGGTAACCAGGAATAAGCAAGATTCGACTCAGACACGCTTGCCCTGGAGCTTGTACTTCTCCACATATTAATACCAATTTGATATTATAAATTATATCAATATATTGGGACTCCATCACTAAGGTAGTAAGTATATCGTTAGAGCCAACAGATGTTTAAACATTTTTATTTGCCTTGCTTATCTTTTTCAGTTCTTTTACTTTAACTTTTCTTGGCCCCTGTGTTTCAGGTGTGCTTCTTGGAAATAGAATATGGTTGGATTAAAAAAAAATCCACTGGTACAGCCTGTCTTCAGTGTAATGTTCAGTGTTGTGAAAATCAATTTTAGCTATTGCGATACTTAAATTTCTACCGTCTTGTTTTGTTTTTTGCCTTTACTTTTTCTGTGTGCCTTTGATTCTTTCTTTTCCTTGATTAAATATTTTAAAAGATACATATGCCCCCCAAAATGTAAAATGTATGTACTCCATATTTTCAATTTTAGGGATTAGCTTTATAATTTTTTCATGAGTATTTATAAAAGTCAAAAGTAACTAACATCTTGATCTTTCTTCTAAACTGCGAGAGAAATTTGGTGTATTAGTCCTCTGGGGCTGCCATAACAGAATACCACAGAGTGGCTTAAGGAACAGAAGTTTATTTTTTCACACTTCTGGAGGTCCGAGGTCAAAGATCAAAGTGTCAGGGTTGGTTTCTGGTAAGGCCTCTCTTTCTAGCTGGAAGGATGGCTGCCTTGTGGCCACCTCCTCACATGACCTTTCTTCAGGGCACTCCGGGGAGGTGAGGGAGGGAGATTGATCTCTGGGTCTCTTCCTCTCCTTATAAAGACACCAGTCCTATGGGATTAGGGCCCACCCTTATGACTTCATTTAACCTTTATTAGCTCCCTAAACACCCTAAATATAGTCACCTTGGAGGTTGAGGCTTTAACATAAGAATTTGGGGAGACACAATTTAGTCCGTAACACTTGGCATAATGTAAATTTTCATCCTCTGGCATCCTGTATCCTACTTTGGTCCTACATTTTAGTTCTACCTCTTTTTTAACTTCAATATTATCATTTTTATAATTTTATTTTTATGTAGTTGATGTATTTTTAGATTTTCCCATGTGCCACTTTTTTCGCCCTCGTACCATGCCTTCCTGTATTTCTTTTCTTTTTGGACTTAGTTCCTTTCTGCTTGACACACATCCTCTAGTTTTGATGATTTTTAATGGGGGGTCTGTTGGTGGTAACTTGCTTTAATTTTTCTTTGTCTGAAAATGTCTTAATTTCACTTTTTCTCTTGTTTGATAATATAGCTTGATAAACAATTCTGGATTGGAATTTTATTTTCTTTCAGCACTTTGAATGTGTTCTACTGCATTCTACCTTCCATTTTCCCTTGTTAAGAACTTGTTTCCTGTCTACTTTAGGACTCATCTGTTTTCTGTCTTGCTACTATTATGCTCCTAGGTGATAGGATTTTATACTACTCTGTGTCTGTTAGATTTATTTTTTAAAAAAATTTTGGGGAGAATTATTGTTCTCTTCGAATCTGAATTTTTAATCAGTTCTAGAAAACTCTCAGGCATTATACCTTTGAATTCTTTCATCTTTCTCTCTTTTCTCTCCTGAAATTTTAATCTACTGTATGTTAGACCATATTCCCATGCTCCACATTTTAAAATTTATATTTAATATTTTTAATCACTTTTCATTTCTGGACTACATCCTGGGTATCCAATCTATCTTTCAGTTTACAAATACATTCTATAACTTTGTCTCATGTGCTTAATGCAACTAATGAATTTTTATTTTTAATAGTATATTTTAATTCCTGGAGGATCTGTTTGCTATTTGTCAAATCCGACTGGTTCCTTTTAATAGTACCTCATCCTTTCTTACGTATTTTATTCCACTTTTTATTTGCTTAATTGTTTTTAATGTTTTACCATATTTCCAATCCTAAAATCTGAAATTCATAGAGACCAGATTTTTCCGTGTGATGTTTCTGCTGAATCTTGTTCATTATGTTTGTTTTCTTATGTTTTGTATCTTTGGATTTTGAGTTTAAATTTCTTGGGTTTTTTTCTTCAGCAATCCTGTAATTCCAGAGTCAGTCCAGAGAAGATTTATACTCCCTTCACATGATAGCAGCTTGAGACCATTTTTTTCTATTTTAATTTCTTGGCTTAGGGCTTACACCCTATCGTTCTTGTAAATTTGAAAGCCATAATTTTGTTGAGCAAGGCTGTGGTTTATGAATTCTCAGAAAGTTTTTTTTTCTTTTTTTTTTTTTTTCTATAGGCTAGGAAAAGAGACAAATTTCCTTGTCATCTTTCTTTGCTGACTGGTAGATTATTCTCCAGTATCTGCTTCTACTGAGATTTTAGCATTTTCAGGCTTTATGTGATGGTGGTGTTGGGTTGGAGGGGGTCCTATTTTTGCACAGGTCCAACACTTGATTTTTAATTCAGCTTGGCCTTTAAAATCCAAACCTCTGCATTACAAAGATTAGCAAATAGCTTCTGAATACTAGTGGCCCAGAATCATCTTGAATTTCAGCTTTTTCTTTTTCTTTGACCTCTGAAAGTTTCTCCTACCATATCGGATGCTTAGATATATAATTTAAAGGATGTTTGTTACATTTTTATCTATTTCTAGGTGTTCTGAACTGGAAAAGTTTCAGGCTTCTCACATTGCGACATCATAGAAAGTAGAATTCTGTAGAGGTTATTATATCTATCTCTTTTCCTAATTATTCTGTAATATTCTACAAATATTAATGAATGTCAAATATTGTTAAATAAATGATTTCATAGTAGAGAATTTATATTATGATAAAAATAGAGATATAGTAAAATTTTACAGATGTTTTCATATGCAATGAGTCATTTTTTTAAAAACTCAGAATAAACATCAGCATTTTGGGAAAAAATATTATTGGAGAATATAGGGTTAGTGAAATTTGAAGCATTCTCAAAGTATTTTGCCTTCAAACTGACTTCATACTTTGTTGATGAAATTTGCTAAGAGAATAGATTTCAAATGTTCTCACACACAAAAAATGGTAACTATGTAAGGAGTGGAAATGTTACTTAGCTTGACTGTAGTAATCATTTCACTATGTGTATATATATTAAACATCATGTTTTATACATTAAGTATAAACATTTTTATTAAAAAATAATAAGTTAAAAAAAAGAAAAGGGTCAGGTAGGTGAACTAGTCAAGGACACATAACTACCTAACTGATATAAAGCAGGGCTGGGATTCCAACTGGTTCTGCTATTCTGTAGCCCACACTCCTGACCACTAGGATTATAATTCACAGAATATTGTATTATACCATAGTAAATAACAAACTGCTTATACTTATGAAGAGTAATCAAGAAGACAATATTATTATTATTTTTTTAATAATAATTTTTTATTATGTTATGTTAGTCACCATACAGTACATCCTTAGTTTTTGATGTAGTGTTCCATGATTCATTATTTGCGTATAACACCCAGTGCTCCATGCAATATGTGCCCTCCTTAATACCCATCATCGGCCTATCCCAATACCCCTCCCCTCTGAAGCCCTCAGTTTGTTCCCCAGAGTCCATAGTCTCTCATGGTTCATTCCCCCTTCTCTTTACCCCCCCTTCACTCTTCCCTTCCTTCTCCCACCGATCTCCCTGCTGTTTCTTATGTTCCATAAATGAGTGAAACCATATGATAATTGTCTTTCTCTGCTTGACTTATTTCGCTTAGCATAATCTCCTCCAGTCCCATCCATGTTGCTGCAAATGTTGGGTAATCGTTCTTTCTGATGGCTGAGTAATATTCCATTGTATATATGGACCACATCTTCTTAATCCAGTCATCTGTTGAAGGGCATCTCGGCTCCTTCCACAGTTTAGCTATTGTGGACAATGCTGCTATGAACATTGGGGTGCATATGGCCCTTCTCTTCACTACATCTGTATCTTTGGGGTAAATATCCAGTAGTGCAATTGCTGGATCATAGGGTAGCTCAATTTTTAACTTTTTAAGGGACCTCCACACTGTTTTCCAGAGTGGCTGTACCACTTGCATTCCTACCAGCAGTGTAAGAGGGATCCCCTTTCTCCACATCCTCTCCAACATTTGTTGTTTCTTGCCTTGTCAATTTTTGTCATTGTAACTGGTGTAAGGTGGTATCTCAGTGTGGTTTTGATTTGAATTTCCCTGATGGCTAATGATTTTGAACATTTTTTCATGTGTCTGTTAGCCATTTGTATGTCAAGAAGACAATATTATTTTGTGAAAGTATGAATGTATCTATTTTATGTATTAGATACACTGGCAGGCTATGGTCATAAGAAATTAAGGCTATCAAATGTAAGTCTTTGATTTTGCATTTGCACTCTTGCTATGTATGAATACACAACTAAGTTTTAAATAAAAGACCACTTAACATTTTTAAAAGGACATAAAAGAGCCAAATTATTCAGTTTGATAATTCTTATCTTCTTTTTATGATTGCCCCTGGGCAGCTATGGCTTTTTAAATCATATTGTACAATTTGATTTGCAAATTGATAACTATCCCAATTTGTCAAGATATCTAGTCTGCTTTTTGGTTTCCTTTTATTCTCTATGGTCTTATAATTTTCTTCATTACTTTTAAAAGAAACTCAGAAAGATATCCAGTATCTTTTAGATTTAAGCTAGCTGTGTTACAAGCACAGTTAACATGTCTTATGATTATTATATGATAGGAGGGTAGATCCACAGATAATCTTATTTAGAAATAATTGATCTGCTAGGGCTATAGATTTTTTATAAATATCAAGTTTTTATTATAATATACTAAGGTTTATAATAAAAATAAGGTTTATACTAAGGTTTATCGTATACTAAGGCTTTTATAAGTTTTTAATATTCTAAATTATACATATTTAAAATTATTCTAGCTACCTAAGTGGTCTAATAAATTATATCAAGTTAATTTTAATTAAATAAACCAAGCTAGTAAGTGCATTTTAAAAGATAAATGTTTCCAGGCACCCGAGTGGCTCAGTCAGTTAAACATCCAACTCTTGATTTCGGCTTGGGTCATGATCTCAGGGTTGTGAGATCGAGCCCCACGTTGGGCTCCTCACTGGGCGTGGAGCCTGCTTAAGATTCTCTCTCTCCATCTCCCTCTGCCCCTCACCCCTCTCTCTTTAAAAAAAATTCCTTTTCTTAATATATGACACCGTATTTTGCAAATCATTACAAATATATTTTTCATTTAGAAAACTAGAACATTAGAGAGAAAAAAGACTTTGGAAGTGTTTTAGATTCTCTCTCTCCATCTCCCTCTGCCCCTCACCCCTCTCTCTTTAAAAAAAATTCCTTTTCTTAATATATGACACCGTATTTTGCAAATCATTACAAATATATTTTTCATTTAGAAAACTAGAACATTAGAGAGAAAAAAGACTTTGGAAGTGTTGTTTTTTTTTTTAATCCTGTTAAGTCATTTTATCAAATAAATAAAAGACTCCTGATCAGGTATGTAACATGATCAGACTAATATTTGTAATAGCGATCACTTGGACTTCATGCTGGAGATGGATTGGAAGTGGGTGGTGGAGAAGCTGTGATAGGGCTCAGATGGTGCAGAATCTGACTGTGAGGATTATTTAAAATGGAAGACTGACATGATGTGATTGACATGATGCATTTCAGGGAGTGAGGATGGAGGTACTAGGGGTGATTCTGGTTGTTTAATATGTGCAACCTCTTAGATAAAACTGCACTGAAGACTTTTTGAGTGACCACCAGTATAGATAGGGATGATGTTAGAATACCAACTGGGATCAAGAACAATATTTCTTGAGTTTTGAACATGTGCGACACATTGGAATGGAGAATTTAAGAAGCTTCTGGATACATCAGTTCTGAGCTCAGAGGAAAAACTTGACATGGAGCTATCACTGGAGACATATTCATATAGTAGGTAGTTGAAGAAATGGGTTTGGTTAGGACAGTTTTTTTTTCGACTGGTGTATGGTGTTATATTAGTTTCAGGTATTCACCATAGTGATTTAATAATTCTATACATTACTCATTGCTCATCACAGTAAGTGTACTCTTAATCCCTTTTATCTTTTGTGCCAATCCTTCCACCTACCTCCCCTCTGCCAATCATCAGTTTGTTCTCTGTATTTAAGAGTCTGGTTTTTTGTTTGTCTCCTTTTTGTTTGTTTTTTGTTTTGTTCTGATTCTCAAATTCCATATATGAGTGAAATCATACTGTATTTGTCTTTTTCTCTCTGATTTACTTCACTTACTATTATGCCTTCCTGGTCCATCCATGTTGTTGCAGATGGCAAGATCTCATTCTTTTTTTATGGCTGAGTAATATCCCATTCCATTCCACGTGTATGTGTGTGCGTGTGCGTGTGTGTGTGTGTGTGTGTTTGTGTGTGTACCACATCTTCTTAATCCATTCATCTATTGATGGACACTTGGGTTGCTTCCATATCATGGCTATTGTAAGTAATGCTGCACTAAACATAGCGGTACATATATCTCCATTCCAATGTGTTTTGTTTTCTTTGAGTGAACACCCAGGAGTGGACTCACTGGATCATATGGTATTTCTATTTTTAATTTTTTGAGGAACTTCCATACTGTTTTCCACAGTGGCTGTACCAGTTTGCAATCCCACCAACAGTGCACAAGGGTTCCTTTTTCTCCACATCTTCGCCAACACTTGTTGTTTCTTGTCCTTTAATTCTAGCCATTCTGACAAGTAGAAGGTGATATCTCATCATGGTTTTGATCTGATTTCCTTTGTGATTAGTGATGTTGAGTATCTTTTCATATGTCTGTTGGCCATTTGTGTGTTTTCTTTGGAAAAATGTGTATTGAGGTCTTCTGATCATTTTTTGGAGAGGACCATTTTTATGCTGAGACTTCCAAGTAAACAGACCTAGCCCAGGACAAACTTCGACAGACTCCTATGTTTATATGGCAGGTAGAAGACAAGAAATCAGTAAAGGAGATTGAAATGAGATTGCTAGAAAAGTACAAAGAAAACCCTGGACAATGTTAGTTCAGGAAGGAAATATTCAAGAAAAAAGAATGGCTTCTCAAATTCTTCAAATATTTGCACTTTATGTACTCATGTGGATAGGTAGTAACATTATTTAGCACAAGTATATTCATGTTTCTGAGATTATCTTCCTGATTAGAATTTAATATTCTTAAGGACAGAAATAATGTGGTTTTGGGTATTTATTAAATACAAAAAAGGATTGAAATAATTTAAACCATTTGGAATAATAAAAATGATGATGATGATGATGATAATTTCTGGACTTCTGGTATATACCATGGACCACAATTTCCTAGGGACTTATGTCATGTGTATGTTCTAATTAATTATTCAAAACAGCCTCCCGTACTAGAGTTTTATAATTTTCTCTATTTTATAAATAAAGGGACAGGGAACAGAGCATTTAATTAATTTACCCAGAGTCAAAAAGTGATAGAGACATAATCCCTAGCCTTGTATCTTCTACTCATCCCTTATAAAAAGCAGAAAATAAACATACATGTGATAAATATAAATAACATACTAAATTTGGAAGAGTCAACAGATTATATTAAATAACTTACATAATTAAAATTAGCTAAGAAATTGTCTCCAAAGGAGTTAGCCTTTTCCTGGTACAACACTATTTTATAATAAAGATAGAATCGCTGCAGTCTCTGTGCTTGCCCACTTCTCATGTACTCCTTAAACAATGCAATTTGTTATTCACACCCACCTCTATAGTTCCCCCATATTTCCCACTGACCTAAATGGTAAACTTAAGTCAAACTCTCAGTCTTTATGTAACTTGATTCTGTGATCATTCTCACTTACCAGTGATGATGATGGCCATTCCTTCACTTTGTTGTTATCATTTCTTGTTGGTTTTTCTTTTGGCTCTTTCTCATTTTTCTTCACTGGTTTATTTTTCTGATCCTACTCCTGATATGTAGATGATTTCTAGAGTCCAACCTTAGGTTTCTTTGCTTAGTGCATTATGCAATTTCTTCACGTAGTTTCTTCCACCCCCAGAGCGTAATTACTCCCAAATCTTTTTCAAACTCTGATCTCTCTCCTGATAAGCAGATATTAATATTAACCTGTAGATTGAACATTTTATCTTAGATATCCCCTGGCTACTTCGGACTTGAAAAGTTCAGCTTTGAGCTTGTCAAAACCCACCCATCACACTTTCTCCTGTCCTGTTTCATCCTGCTCCCTAAAGAACAAATGCTCTTCCTGTGTCTCCTCCACTGGGTGAGTCAGAAGCATTCATCTAGTTGCTCAGCCAGCAATCTGAGTCCTCCTAGTTGTCACTGTCTCAGTGTACTCCCTGTTTCCAGTGCAGCAGCCAGTTCTGCTGTATCTTCCTGTGAAATATCTTCCATGTTTCCTGTAGGTTAGCTTTATCTACATATTCTAGATAAGAATTTGGAACTTCTGGGGCACCTGGGTGGCTCAGCAGGTTAAGTGTCTGCCTTCAGCTCAAGTCATGGTCTCAGGGTCCTGGGATCAAGCCCTGCCCAGTGTCAGGCTCCCTGCTCAGGGGGGAGTCTGCTGCTTTCTCTGCCCTTCCCCCCACTCATGTCCTCTTGCTCACACTCTCTCTCTCTCAAATAAATAAAAACTTAAAAAAAAAAGAATTTGGAACTTCGCCAGTGTCTTTTTTTTCATAATAATATTTTTATTATATTATGTTATTCACCATACAGTACATCCCTGGTTTTTGATGTAAAGTTCGATGATTCATTAGTCGCGTATAACACCCAGTGCACCATGCAATACGTGCCCTCCTTACTACCCATCACCAGCCTATCCCATTCCCCCACCCTCCTCCCCTCTGAAGCCCTCAGTTTGTTTCTCAGAGTCCATCCCTACTTCAAGTTTCCCCTCTGCCTGCCCATCCTCATTTCCACCGGAGAGGGAATAACATGACATAGAATGATCAAGTCATTTTCTTGCTCACAATCCTTCATTGTCTGCTCCTCCAACAGACAGTTTTTGAGCTCCAGCAGGATTCAGTCTCGTGGCATTTACATTCTAATAACAGAAACAACTATAAGCCCTTAGCACATCAGATGGCAGTAAGTGTTAGGAAGGAAAATGGACTGGGTAAAGGGAGCAGAGCGCTAAGAGGCAGGAGTGTTATCTAACTGGTGGCCAACGAAGTCCTGCAGCAGAGACCAGAATGACGCGAAGAAGCAAGGTTAAACATCCCCTCATTCCAGAACAAAAATCCAAGCATCCATTCACTTATCATTCACCTAACAAATGCAGAGAAGTCCATAAAGTCTGGAGACAGATATATATTATGTTGTAAAGGGTATCTTCAATCTATTAAGCAATAATTTGTTTCCACACTTTATAACAGACACCTCATATCTTGAACATCTCCCATGTACACTGTTGATTATTCTAAGATAAGTAGGGTGGTGAACTTTATGGCATGTGAGTCTTTCTCAAAAAATATGTTTTTTAAAATAAATTCATAGAGAAGTAAGTCAGTATTACTGATATCACAAAACTAATACACTGAAAGAGGAGAAACACACACACACTTATGGAAATAAATGTTTAAATAAACCAATCCAGATAATTAGAAATTTTGACAACGTCTATGATAAGAAACAAGTAGCTGAAGAACTAGAATGAGGAAATTAATAGAATAATTTTAAATATATTGGTCTTGGAAGGTCCTTCGCAAAAGGTGACACACGAGCTGACCTGAATCATAAGAATAAGTCAGCCATGGAAAATGTGAGGAAGAAGAAAATTTGATTCAGAAAAGGCTTGTTTTTCCTGAGGCACAGATGCAAAAATGGGGAGACTAAAACACTGTGAGCAAGGACAGCCATACAAAAGTATGACAGAAGCATTCTAAATGTGATAAATTTACTTAAAATGTAAAGTATATGTCAAGGAAAAATATCAAACTTTTGTAGAATTTTCCTATGCTTAATTAATGGTTTAATTAATATTGTTTTAATTTATAAATCTTGAGGGTGTTCTGAGTGGTTTCATGTGTACTGATACTTGTAGGGTTTAGGAACTCTTTGGGTCTAATGAGAGGGGTACGCACTGAAGTAGGAGTGGGAGGTAGGACTCGAACTAACATCTTTTAAGACCACAGAAGTCTTCCTGGTTTGATAACACAGAGTATCAATATATGAGGATCAAGGGTCAGACCCCACTGAGGGGTCTAACTAAAGAGTAAAAGATGTCCTTTAGTTATGTGAAAATCATCACTGAAATTAGGAAGAGGCGTCTCAGTGACAATCCCTGGGCATCAAGTGTAGATTAAAGTGGCAGAAAGAATAAGTAGGACATGGGGAAATGGAGACAGGATAATTTCATTTTACTGGGAGATAATTTCATCTAAAATAAGGTTATTGAATGGCAGAGTTTTTATCATAAACCACCATTTCATGTTAGATAGAGTGTCAGCTTTTAAAAAACAGCTTTTATTTTCAGACAATTTAAAACTTGAAAAGAAAATTCCAAGAGCACAAAAGCCACCAGTATAACTTTCACTCAGAGACCTCATTACATTACCCTATCCAGTAACATCCTGTATAGCAGAAAGACCCCAGCTGGGGTCACATGTCCTATCTGTGTTCCTGCCTCTGCAATGTCTGCCAGTAGGAATCCGATCCTCCGCTGTTTCTAGACTTCCACAGCCTTATCATTCCTGAAGACCTCCTCTGGGTCTGTCCAATGTTTCCTCATGACTGCACCTACCTTGTGCATCTGAGGCAGGAGGACCACCAGGTGATGCTGAGGGCTTCTCATTGCCCCATCACCAGGGGCCCACATGTCCATCAGTCCCATGACCTGCAGTGATAACTTGGGTCACTTGATTGCAAAGATGTCTCCCCTGTTCCCTGCTGTAAAATGTCTGCTTTCCCTGTTGAAAGTAATATGTTTTAAGGGCAACACTTAGAGACTTTCTTTGTTCCTCATCTAACTTTCACCCACACATTTGCGTGTCCATTGATAGTTCTTGCCTGATTTAATTACTATTGTGATGGTTGCCAAATGGTGACTTTCTAATTCCAGTATGCTTTTTACTTTATTAGTTAGGATAGTGCTATAGAAACAGATTCCTTTTCTCTTCATTTAATTATTCATCTTTATGTGGGTGGACTCACGGATTCCTGTGTTTTTTAATGGGATATAGTGTATACATTTCTCCCTCCCTGCATTCCTTCCTTCTTTTGATACTCAAGATATTTTTTAACGCTCAAATTATTTATTTGCACTTAAATTGTCTAGATTTGAGCAATGGAAACCTACTTGAGGCTGGCTCCTGTGTCATTCTGACATGACCCCCACCATTCTTTGAATACTTCTTTTTTATTATTTTTTTAAATTATTATTATTATTATTATTTTTGTAAATATAGTTGACACATAATGTTGGGTTAGTTTCAGGTGTGCAGCATTTTGACTAGTCTGTACCTTGTGCTGTGCTCACCATAAGTGTAGCTACCATCTGTCTTCTTACAAAGCTGTTACAGTCCCACCAACTCTATTCCCTATGGGGTCCCTTTCATCCCTGTGACTCGTTCATTTCATAACTGGAAGCCTGTACTTCCTACTCCCCTTCATCCATTTTGCCCATCCTCCCACGCCCTTCCCCTCTGTCAACCATCAATTTATTCTCCATATTTATGGCTTTGTTTCTGCTTTTCTGTTTGTTCATTTCTTTTGTTTGTTAGATTCCATGTATAAGTGAAATCATATAGTTTTCGTCTTCTTCTGTCTGACTTATTTCACTTAGCATAATACCTTCGAGGTCCATCCATGTTGTCACAAATGGCAAGATCTCACTTTTTTAAAATCAATTAATCAATTGGGGTGCCTGAGTAGCTCAGTTGGTTAAGCATCTGACTCTTGATTTCAGCTCAGGTCATGATCTCAGGGTTGTTAGATCAAGTTTTTGTGGGCTCAGCACTAGGTGTGGAGCCTGCTTTAGATTCTCTTTCTCCCTCTGTCTCTGCCTCTCTCCCCCTAAAAAAATAAATAAAAATAAACTAATTATTTTTCTTTCTCCAAATTTTTATTTAAATTCCAGTTAACATACAGTGTAATATTAGTTTCAAGTGTACAATGTAGTGATTCAACACTCCATACAATACCTGGTGCTCATCACAAGTGTGCTCCTTCACCCCCATCAACTGTTTCACCCACCCCCCTACCCCCCACCTCCCCTCCAGTAACTCTCAGTTTGTTCTCTATAGTTAAGAGAACACTCAGCCCACTGTAACACCCTGCTGGCTTGGATTCCAGCCCCCACTAGGGTAAATTATTCAGGCAGGTTGGGTAAACAGGAGAGATGAGTAGACATTTTGCACAATCATTCTAGATTATATTAGAAGGAAGACCTAAATGTGCTATTAGCATCCTTACCACATCCCACCAGCCTCTCTCTGACCTCCCAAACTTCCCAACTTTAAAGTAAGTATAAATAGAGAAATCTCATGCAGATGTGGCTTTCGACATGCGCAGTTTCAACCCTGTTGCCCATTGTTTGCTTTTTCTGTCCCATCAGGTTCACATGATAACTTACAACAGTTTAGGTTGGTGTTTTAATGTCAAAACAAGTATCAGCATGTTTTTCACTAATGTATTTCTGAATTAAAATTTTAAAACATTTTGTCAGCAAGAATAATAAAATACTGTCAGACTTCAAATCAGGCATGACGTTTTTATGTGCAAAGTCTTGAAACAGAAATCTCCAACGTGCCAGTTAGGTTATATAATTACAATGACCCTGTGAAGAGGGAAGGTTTCCCATTTCACTGGTAGTGAGAGGCAGTTGAGTCTGCAAGGTGACAATTAGTGTGGGTGTCACCCTTCCGATTATGGAGCCCAGTCACAACCCATGTGTACACAATGCATTTTTTATTCCAAATTCATAGATATTTAAAGTTCTAAGCCAAAACAAACAAAATTTAATCTCCTCATTCTATATAATCTTTCTATTAACTTGGCAAATTTCAATTAAGTTTAACTCTCTATCCATTCATTTCTGACCCTCAGAATCCCAGCTGCAAATTTATATCTCCAAACAGTTCTGCTATTAATCTACTAAGTAGGTTAATTCTTGGGCTTTAGAGTGGCCACTGCAAGTATCACAGGCACTGATACATTAGTATTTTACTGAAATTATATTTGTACAGAAAGGGAACAAATGCAGAAAACAAATAATACATACTCGACTGCTGCATAAAAACTACCTCAAAATTTAGTGGCTCAACACAGGGAGAGCTTATTCTCTCTTCCTTGTTTGTAAGCCAATAATTCAGGAACAACTTGGCTGGGAAGTTCTAGCTTGAAGTTCTTACAAGGCCGCAGCTTCTTATGCGCCTGCAGCCTCAGTCATGTGAAGGCTTGACTGTGACTGGAAGCTCTAGTCCGAGATGGCTTACTCACATGGCTAGCAAGTTGGTGCTGGCAGTTAGATCCTATTTCCTCTCCATACTGGTGCCTCTCCCTCCAGTAGACTGCTTGAGGTTTCTCATGGCCTAGGGACTGACTTTCTCTGAACAAATGATCTAAGAGACCAAGGTAAAGCCTCTATTGCCTTTTATTACTAAGCCTTGAAAGTGACAGACACACTGTCACTTCTGCCGTGTTCTGTCACACAAGTTAGCACTGATTCCATGTGGGAGGGAACCCCACAGGGTATGAATAGTAAGAGGTGATGTATGGCTATCTTGGAGGTTGGTTACTATAGTTTGCCCTCTGGAACACAAAGATTCATGTCTCTTCCACGTGAAAAAGTACACTTACTTCCTCCAAAGGCCCGTTAAAGCTTCCTCCCATTAGAGAATCTGCTCAGAATCCAGCAGCTCATCATCTGGGTCAAGTTCATACCAACATGAAGCTCCGAGGGAAGTCTAAGAGCAAAGGAAGGTATTCAAATACCGTTTCTCATCTGAAGACCTGTGAACAAGTTTTGTGCCACCCACACACTCAACATATGATGGTCAGATAGGCATAGAGTAATGGCTTTAGACTTTCTGGTTCAAAAAAGGGAAATAAGAGGTACACAGAAGTAACTGGTCCATAGTGGTTCTAAACTCCAATCAGGTACATGTTGGTAATTCCTGGATTAGGACTCACTCCTAATATTTCTTGGAAGTGTTTCTTCGTGGGTCTTGGCTCTGCCCTCGGGTTCACAATTCTACCTCTCTGATCCATGCCTCCTTTTCATATAAAAAGTAGCCTGTGTTTATAGCTGCATAGTTTCCTGCCTGTAGAAGTTCAGAGTCTAAAGACATAGTTTCCTTCTGTACCATCTTTGTCTCTTTCAGTCCAAGCTGATGGTGTTACCATAAGTATGGCTGTCTTATAAATCTGTGGGTTTCCGATGAATATTATTCTGGTTTATTCCATTAAGCAAAAGCCACATCCAGAATCTGATGATGATAAGCTTTTTTATTTTATTTTATTTTTTTACATTGGACTTCTGCTGACATGCTAAGGGGAAAATGCCGTTAATGTTGGTTAACTCAGAGTATCTGTAAGACATACCAGTAAGCTGTCTAGCAGCTCTTTAGTCTGAGTAAATGGTTCTTTGAGACACCACCTAATACATTTTGAAGGTCTTAAGGTGGATATGACAGTCACACTTCATTGCCATCTTTACATTATGTTTTACTGGTGGTTGATTTTTGCCTGCAAGTGACTTTAATTTTTGCGTTGTTGGCCACCTGGAGAGACCAGAATTGAGAAAATACTTTATTTTCAAATCCATAAAGTCCTGCTTTCTTCGTACTTAATGGTTTTTCTTTAGTTTTTCTCTCTTCTTTTTCCTCTTTTACTATGAAGAGAAGACGTTCAAAATTCTCTATCTGAAATGTCCTTAGCTAGGTTACCCAATTCATTAAGTATAATGTTTCCTTCCCATACTATCATGATATTATTAAACTTTCTAACGCAGCATAGCCAGGATCCAGTTTTCTCTCATTTCCAGTCAAATTTATTCCTCGCTTTCCTTTAAGCCATTACTGACAACCTCCTCAAGAGCCATCAGGCCTCTGCTCACAGCCTTGCAAGGCCTGTTCAACTTACTTATACATCCGAATCCCTAGGTTGCTGCCACATCTGTAGGTTTTTGTTAGAATTCCTTCCCAATACCAAATTTATTACTAGGTATTCATTATTGCACAAACAAATCACCCCAAAATTTAATAGCTGAAAACGATTTATTATCTCTCATGGGCTTTTCCAGAAGACTGCTCATGGAATGATCAGTTAGCAGTCTCAGGGACCACACCAGATACTAGGATCAGAAGTCACACATAGCCATTACTTCTAGTTTTCCGCTGACCAGAGTCAGCGCTAATTCAGGGTAGAAGGAGACTAGGAAAGGGTGCGAATACCAGAGGCAAGGATTAACGGACTTCCTCTTGGAAATGTTAAAGATAATGCAAGGAAAGGGGGGGGGGAACCCTGAGTTTTTAATGGATGTATAGTAGTTTGTCCTATGATTATCTTTGCCTAGAATGTATCCCATGTAGAAAAGTGAAAGGACTTGACAATTTCAAACTCCAGAATTTATCAGGACCAAACAGAACATTGTTACAAGTGACTGATGAAGTCTTGTTTTATGAACTTAATTACGTCCAATTCATTGTGATCTGGGTGTTAGGCAGCTGCTTTGCTTCAGAGAAGGTCTTGTTCTCACAAATAGATCGACTCATTTCGAAATATTTCAAAGCTAGTGTGGATATTTAGAGACTCCCAAGTACTCAAAAAACAGAACCAAATGATCTTCTTGTTAAGAGTAGTCAATAAAGTTACAGCTGGATGTTTTCCCTCTGCTAAGTTTAGACATTATCCTCCATTCAATTTTATCTTGATTAAACAGATTGAAAATCATATGTATGCATACAACTATTCTAAATGGGCCACTTATCTAAGATCAGCAGTTTTCTGAGGAGACTAACTTAATGCAAATAAAAAAAATGTGACTTAGGGGAAAAAAAATATATGCCATATGTTTGACATTGGAAGTAGATAGATAGATAGATAGATAGATAGATATATGCCAAGAAATTAAGTAGAATCCTGTTTTTATGTAGTACTGTGTTGTTGGAAAATGATATACAGCTCTGTGATTAACTCTTAAAGGGAATTCAAATAATAATTACTAGACTTTAAATATCATAACCCATTAATAATGGAAGAAAGTTTTCTATTGTCCTAAACTGCTATTACTAGTCAAATAGGATTTTTTTTAAATAAATCATTTAATGGTCAATATTTTGGAAATGTTTTCTATTGGAAATTCACTATTATTAATGACACATCTTGATCACAACCCATTCTGTATAAATTGCTTTTTTTCTGTAGCTACTATATTAGACTGAAATGAATATGTTAATAACTCCAGAATTTTAAGCAGACAAATTAGTATAGTTTAAATTTGCTCCAGTAAGTAAATTTGGTATGAGAACAATATGAAAAGTAGATGCTTTTTGGGACTTTTTCTGGAGATACTTAATGGGATAGAGAAATATTTTTTTCCTATGCTTACAGATTTAATACACATACTAAGAATTATGCATCTTTTATATAAAAAGGCATAATTTAGGTAATTGACGGGTGTTGCTATTTTAAAGTTATTTTGCAATAAAATTTTTAATGTCTGATTTTAAACTTAGTGTATGTATTTTCTATTCCCTAATAGAACCATTAGTATTTACTGTCTTTTTTTTTGTCTGCAATTCATTCTTTTTAGCTTCATTTCTTATCATTTATACTCCCTGTACTATATTAGGTATATGAGATGGATATTCAGAGGAGGGTGACTGAACCTTCTGCCTAAACTTATTTCTTTATAATGTTTTTTTGGATTTTATAAATTGAGAAATAATTTGTAATGCAAATATCGCTTTGGCTTGAGTTAGACATTAATCCATAAAGAAATCTACCATAATTGATAATAGTTTAGCTTCTTGACATCTGAATAACAGGCCTCTAGGGAATTAAGAAAATAGAAGTAAATATTGAAGGCATAAAAGGAAGGTGGTGGGATAGTTGGGAAAGGTGTAAAGTTTTATGTTTTATTCTCTGAAGAGAAAGTCAGGTGAGCAAGTTTAGCAGTGAGCCTTCAAGAACAAAGGGACGGAGGGATGTGACAGGTTGAGAAAGAAGATGTTACAAAGAAAATATGAGAGGTGGTAGACCCCAGAGAAGAACTTTTGCCTAGGTTCAACCCTTCCTTCTTCTCCTGAAATATCAGTACTGCTTTCTCAAAAGATTCTGTTCTTCTACACTGAACATCAACAAGCATCAACAAGACAGGATGGCTGTGGTCAGGGAAGACACCCAGAGGAATTTTAGTGAAACATACTGTACACAGAGTGTAACTTTCCCACTTCTTCTCTCTCACAGGTTTTCTGAACCAGATGAATAACTCCAGTCACTCTGTCCTTCAGCCTTCGTTCCAAGGATGCATGCAGCTCATCCAAGTGGATGACCAACTGGTAAATTTATACGAAGTGGCTCAGAGGAGGCCAGGGAGTTTTGCGAATGTCAGCATCGACATGTGCGCCATTATAGACAGGTATGCAGTCTTTTTGTCCTACCTCAAATTGTCCAAACTTTCTGAATTCATGCTTTTGTTGTGCAACAAGAAAAACACACATGCACGCGCGCGCACACACACACACACACACACACACACACACACACACTGTATAAGAGGTAAGACAGGAGGAGCCTTCTGTCATTCCTATAACATATATGTGATTTTAGCGGTGATGTTTATATCAGGACCTGGATATATATGGTAGAACAATCTGTGATGTCAAAACAATCTCCCTCAGTGAATGTGAGCATTATGCAGGTAATTTTGCAAGCAACAGCTGAGTTACAAAGGAACTCAGTTTATTTTAAATTTTGCTTCCCACGCCCACAAGCAGAAATGTCCCTTCTCTCCTTGCCTTGGTCACAACTCATCCTCAGCATATTTTCCCCTCCGAAGCCCTCTCCTGAAGGAAAAGAAGCTTTTAAAAATGTTGGCAGGCAGTATGAGAATTTACTGAAACAGAATATTTAATGTAATTGAGTCTGCTTACAAAATATACATATTGCAAAATATTGCAAATCTAATATTGCAAAATCTAATCTGTATTCATTTTTGCAAATCTGGGGAGGAGCTTTTTTAATAACAACTTAGTTGACTTCTCACAGAGTGGAAAGATACAACTCTTACATGAAATATTACGATACCATTACATACACCAACCTTAATATATTTCTAAAAAGTGCCTTTCATTCCACCATGAAAAGTAGTTTGAGATATTTCATCCATAAATAAACTATATCTAACTTTGTATTGAATTTAACCTGTTAAATTTAAATGATTTTCTAAACTGTATTCAGATCTTTTATGAGAGGGCTATCTTACTCTGAAAAATAATTTTATTAATTTTATATTTTGGAAGATGAAAGTTTCAGAAGTCTCAGTCTGCTCCCAACAAAGTGTAGACATTCAGTCTCTAATAATCTTACTTCATTTAAGAAGAGATCCTTAGGAAAGTCATTCAGAGACATAAAATGAATCTTAAAAATACATAAAATCATCTATAATGAAGTAAGTTTGCTTCCATATAACCTCAATAAAATTATATCCATGTGAATGGTAAATTTCAGTTTAAATGATGGCTGTAGAATGTAACTTTTTTAAGCCTTGATATGTTTATAAGAAGACTTGATGACATAGCATAGTTCTTATTTCTATTACATATTTGCAAATACTTGTCCTTTTGGCCTAAACATTTTCTATTATGCAGAACAGTGAACAATTTTAATGGAAATATGTTCCTAATTTTTGAACCAGCAGTAATGCAGTAGCATTATTTCTGCCTAAAGCAAGTGGTAGCAATAATCCGAAAAACTGAGAGATGAATTTTTAAGACCATATTTCTGATATTTGATATTTATCTATAAATTTTTATTAATTGTTTTCCATACAGGAAGTTTTTCCTTCTTAGTAATACGTATACAGCATATTGAGTTATTTTAGTACCTTGTCCATTTTCCACATCAGTAGCTTTAATGATATAATTTCTGTCAATAACACCCAAGTTAGTTCATTCAGCTTTTGTAAACAGGCTAGATTTTATGGTGATGTTGCTGTTTCACTTCAAACAGCATGTATCCTGGACATTATATTTGAATTGTTTGCTACCAAAGAAATATGGGTAAGATGTTGAGACTTTAATGTTTTACTTCGATGGAGAGAGTAGGTGCAAAATTGGCCCCAGAAGAGTGAATGGGATTTTTGTAAATGAAGAGAATGGAAAATGGCATTTCTGATGAGAAGAACAATGCAAGAAAAGATGAACGATAGGGAATACAGATTTCAATTTTTGGCAGATACAGGAATATACAATTTTTTTTTCTGCCAAAATGGGTCAGTCCCATTGTCCATATCACCAAGCATCCTGTAGCTGACAGAGCAAAGAATATGTCTTTCTTATCCTCTATGATGATAACCCAGTAGAGTAACTGTGGGGAAGTTGTCATCTCTGACAAATCACGCAATTCTGAAGTCCATTAGGGAATCCATTTTCTGCTTGTTCTATTTTTTGAATGCAATGACTTTTTTTTTCCTAAATTGACATGTAATTGATATATAACAATATATTAGTTTCAGGTAGAAAACATAATGAATGGATATGTATCACAAAATGGTCATCAGGGCAACAGCCTATGTACATTAATTACCAGTATGTGAAAGAACAGATTTCTTTTATTCACCTAAAATGTTTCCGGTTCAAAATCTTAATCTGTGAAGTGTTGTATTTTTGTATATATGATACAAGACTGTATTCACCTTATTCCAGCCATTGAGGAGCTCATTGATTTCACCCTTAGTCTGTGTCTTTCCATGTGAGAACACCAGTGGTTTTAGCCTGTCTTCATATAACAGTGACCCACCAGATAATGCTGGAACTCTACATTCCCAGCCCATCTCATCTCTGGTTTGATGTTTTCCCTCTAACTAAAACTTTACAACTGCTCCATCTCTGCCATTTTATTTTCAGACCATCTAAATTTTCCCTAAGTAAGCCTACACTGGCTCTTTCTTACTCTGCTCCTTTCAGATTTCAGCTTGATTGATTTGAGCTATTTTTTTGGGGGGAAAAAAAGGATAAATGAGAACATAGGATAAAAAAATAGAAAAGCTACCACAGGCACAAATTTTATGAAATGTTTGGAGATGGTAGGAGCAGCTGCAATGATTTGATGAGTAGAACTTAGGGAAATAGTTTGGGGAAGATGATTATAAAGGGGTTTTGCTGTGTGTCATACTGGAATACCCTGTGATTTGAACTTATTTCTCTTTCTTTGTGTGTGGATTTACATGTGGCTTATTTTATTTACTTGTTTGTTTTCTGAGCACAACAATGAATCAAGAAAAGAACGAGCAAGCCAAGCTGTAGAATTATTCATTCAATAGTATTTTCTGAGTGTATCTATGGGGCCAGGCACTGTTCTAGGCACATAGGATATATCATTGAACAAAAAAAAAAAGATCCTTATACTTGTAAAGCTTACATTCTGAGGAAAAAGTAAGAAGAACAAATGTAATAAGTAAGCACATATTATAGTAAGAAGAAATACGTTCTATGGGGAAAAAAAGTAGTGCAAATCAAGGAGAACTGGCATTCCAAGAGACTGAGGTGTTGGGTTGCTGTCTAAATGGGTTGGTCAGAGTTAGCCTTATTGAAAAGATGGTATCAGTTCAAGACCTGAAAGAGGTAAAAGAATTTGCCAATTCTGTTGACAAGAGAATAGTCAGTGCAGAGAGAACAGTCAGCGCAACAAGGCTGCCTGGCATGATCTAGGATCAGCGTGGGGCCAGGATGACAAATTTGGAAGGAAGAGTAGAGTTGTGGGAGAGGAGGCTAGAGAAGTTCTAGAGGCCAGGTCCTGGAGACCTATAGGTTATTTTAACAATTTGGTTTTTATTTTGAGGGAATGAAGGAGCCATTGCAGGTTTCTAAGTAGAGCAATGACATGATCTAGCTTACTGTTTAAAAGGATAACTCTGGGGGCGCCTGGGTGGCACAGCGGTTAAAGCGTCTGCCTTCGGCTCAGGGCGTGATCCCGGCGTTCCGGGTTCGAGCCCCACGTCAGGCTCCTCCTCTATGAGCCTGCTTCTTCCTCTCCCACTCCCCCTGCTTGTGTTCCCTCTCTCGCTGGCTGTCTCTATCTCTGTCGAATAAATAAATAAAAAATCTTTAAAAAAAAAAAAAAAAAAGGATAACTCTGAAAAAAAAAATAAAAAAATAAAAGGATAACTCTGGCTGTGGGAGGACAAAAGGTAGAAGCAAGGAGCCTGTTATAGTAATCCAGGTGAGAGATGATAGTAGCCCAAGACCAGGGTGCTAGCATAAGAGGTAGTGAGATGCAGTCAGTTCTAAAGATATTTAAGAAAGTAGAGTCAATAGGGTTTCTTGATGGATTAAGTATTAGAGTTAGAGGGTTAACCGAAATTATTTAGTATAAGCACCTGGAAGGAAGGAGTTACTATCTCCCAATGGAAAGACTAGTGGTAGAGAAGATTGGTCAAGGGTTGAGGAAAAGTATCAGGAATTCAGTGTTGAAAGGTATGCTGGACATAGTGGACATGTCAAGAAGGCAGTTGGATATATGTAAGAAGCATGTATCTGCAGATTTGTCTGATGAAGTCTCAATGTTTGCCTGTCGAGGGTCCCTGGTTTATTTAACTGTATTTCATGAACAGCCATAGACCTGGAAGGGGGGAATGTGAATAGTGGGCAGGAAGCCTCTTCCAACATTGGAAGCCTGTAGCTTTACTCTTTGAGAGGAGGACCTTCATCAAACCCTCAGTTGCTAGACTATTCTCTGAAAATGATAAAATATCTAGCAGATAACTTCTTTGTTTCTCCTGGATGATTATCACCTTTTATCTGCTCCTAGTACCCTTGTTTTGTTGCCTCCTTGTGGCAAATGTCTTCAGGTGCCCACTCAACTGCTCTTCTCAATCCACTTCTCTCTAACCTCTTTGTAGGTGTGAGCATCTGAGAGCCAAAAACCTACCAAACACTCCTAGAACACATGTAACATTCTTTATCTTCTAGAACTAACTAAGGTTAGGCTTGTTCACTTCCTCCCACAGGACATCACAAAGGTTGGCTTGAGGGGGGGCAGTTGGGGAAGGGAATTGGGAGTGAGCCTTGGATGGGTCCTGGCAGGTGTTGGTCAAATTTTTAAACTAGGAGATTTGCAGTAACAGACTATGAAACTAGTGAATCTATGTGGAGTTACTATTTGATTAGCTTGCCTGTGATTCTTATCTAGGATATAGGGGATGAAGAAGGTGGTGGTAGAATATTTTGAGCTTATACAGGTGGTGTTCATGACTGGTCTGGCAAAATTTACCTGTTCTGTGAGTAATAATAATACAGTCCATCTTGCTAGTTGTGATTTCTGTGTCAATCTTCAGGCCACCCTCATAGCTTAGCTCCAGAGAGATATTTTTTCTTTATTGTAGGCAGGAGTGATGATGGAACATAGTCCTGGCTAATGAGAAATAAGCAGAAGTCAGCTGTGGTGTTCTTGAGGAAGCTTTTAGTTTCTTGATACATATGTCACTCCTTCCGCTCCACTGTCCTTGTTCAGATGCCTGGAGCTGTATGGTCCAGAACACCAGAACTCAAATGAACCAGAGTCAGCAAACACCTTCACTCTTTTTTTAAGTGAAGAGAAGCATTTCCTGTTTATTTAAGTCACTGTGAGTCAAGTCTTATTCTTCTGGAGTCAAAAGCATCTGCCCTTTCCCTATCCTCCACTTCTAAAATCAACCAGTACATTTTTTTTTTTTTTAACCAGAACACAGAGGACAAATTCCCAAGTATGGAAATGGCTTTGAAAGAAAGAATGGTAAATTTATTTTAGGATATATTAAGTTGCATGCCAGTGATGTCCCCGAGATTGAACTTTGGAGACCAAATGTCCATTTAGAGGCCAAAGCACATTTACATTGTTAGAATCAGCAGCGGGTAGAAAAACTAGTAAAAGTAGTTCATTAGAATTAGAATCTTCTTTACCTTTCCTGTAACCTCTCTTGTAAATATAGTAAGAAACAAAATCAATAAGCATTCTGGATAGCACAGAGAGCGGAAAAGGAAGAGTAAATGTCCCAACTTAACCACAGCCTACAAAATTACCCCTTGAGAAACTGAATAGACTGGATCCTATTTTTGAGTTAGTAATTAAGTCTTCATTATATTTTTGGATGGAAGTGCATAATCATAGACCCAGTTTTTATTTTTTAACTTTCTTTTTAAGAATATCTACCCAGTTTGATTTTTTTCCTTGAAAGAAAAGAGCAAGTATATATGTATTTTCTATAAGAGCACTTAAGTGAGGGTTGGATAGATACAGTGTGTCTCAAAACGAAGCTGACTCTGTTGGAAAGGTGAACAGCAAATAAGTAGATTCATACCATCAGTTCAGAAAGAGATTATGAGTTTCTATAAAAGCAGGTTTAAAATTTACGGTCCTAACTTAGGTGAAGAACACACGTAACATTCTTTATCTTCTAAAATGGATCTTTATTTGCTCATTAGCTCCCATTTCCACACAGTAGCAGAAAAAAAAAATTTGAGCACATACATTTGGAAATCCTAATAACTTTATATGTATATTATATATGCATGTATAATGACCAGTCAACGTGGGATTCCAACTTAGTCAAAAGTCAAACTCCCTTTTTGGACTGTTGTCCCATTTTGAGTGGCCTTGACCCCTCCAGCATGACTCTTGGTTCGGGGCCAAACAACTTACTTAACCTGGGGTCTGTTCCACGAGCTCTAATCCAGTTCTTTCTGGGCTCCCTTGCAGGTCCCCAGCTGCTGAGTGTCCAGGAGTCAGCCTCTGTCCCAGCTGTCCTCTGCTCTGACAGCTGTTTCTACAGGCCTTGGGGTAATGCCTTAGCTCCTGCTGGGCTCAGATTCTGGGATCTGTGTAACATGACAGCTCTTCCCAGTTTGTCTGGGACTGGTGCCTTTAGCACTGGGAACTGAGTGCCAGGAGAAACGCCTCAGTTCTGGGTGAAGTAGGGTGGTTGGTCACTCAGTGTGTTCATCCTCTGTCCTTCTTCTCCAGATTCCCTTTTTCTTGTCTGCCAGCCATCTAAACATTTTAATAGACCTTGTAGGGACATGCTGTGATTTCTAGATCTCTTGCAAACTGCATATGAGCTGAAATGAATGATGGCCTGTGTGAAAGGGTAGGGTGTTCAGTGGGGACAGCTACAGTAGGCCCCCCTCTGCCTCAGTTTCTTATACCTCCATATCTATTCTACAGAACCCACCTCAGGCTGACATGAGGCCTCTGTAAATCAGATTCCCAAAGGCAGAAGGCAAGGCACAAGCCACCACTGTCATAGGATGTCTAAGTCTCTTGAGATTTATTCATAAGTCAATAAATACCTATGAAAAATCACATCAAGCAGTGAACACTCCCTCCCGAGACCAATACTGAGATTGTAGGGGAGGGTCATTGACCAGAACTAAATTGTCTTAACACTTTGGGTACCTCTTTTTTTTTTTTTTTTCTTTCAAAGACATAGCTCTTTCAAACCAAAAGCCTCTTGATTTTAGGCTACCTTTCCAAAATTGAATCCACATGACTGCTAACTTTTTGTTTCAGTCCCGAGTCCAGAGGTGAATGCTCCCAGTGCCCTACCTCCCATGACAGTGTCCTTAATCTTCTGAGTGGACAGCCACAGCACAAAAAGAATATCATGGAAAGGAAACAGAACCAAAACTTTGAGTTGAAATAGCTAAAAATTATGTCCACCATAGGGAAGGGGAAGCCTGTCTTAACAAACATGAATATTTCTGTAGTGACAACATCTATGCCAGACTTTCCTTCTCTTTCACTTGGACCTTGCTAACTGCAAACTGCCAGCCTCTGGGTCTAACACCTTTTCACACATTTCCAAGTTGACCGGCCCCTTCTGTTCTTTCTTCAGAAATGTTCCTGTCATCAGTGAGGCTGGTGTCAAGCTGTGACTGTGCTTCTTGTACATTAGGAGACATTTTGTCTTTTACCCCTCGGTTCTTATTACTACAGCTGCAGGCTTCTGGGAATACTTTACTTTTACTTCATGGTAATTATGCAAAAGGGGTAAGGGAGACAGAAACCTCTCAGGTGACCTACAGATTATTCAAAACATTGTGCCTGGCTGAATTTTGGCAGCATTGTGGCTGATCTCATCAAACTCCAAAGGGGCAAAGAGCAATTTGGCTGGAACTCATTTTGGGACAACTGGAGCCAATAAGCAGTTTTTCAGGCGTGAAGCTGGATTTTCTTTTGGGGAAACATCCTTAGGATAAGAGTTATTCAGTGTCCTAAAACCATATCATCAGATCAAAATAATCAGAAAAAAGATGAGTCATATAATCCAGCTTTATTTTTTTATATGACAGTTCATGTTGTGATTCTTTATTATAGATATGTCTGTCTCTTCACCTTTTCTCCATGTGTGCCCCATCTTGGATTTCACTGATGTTATATTCCTGTTTATACTTAAACATTTAAGCCATAGTCTTCTATCTAGCACAAAAACATAAGCTCAGTGACCTGAAAGTATCACACACCCAGGTGAACCCATGTTCAAGCCACTTGCCTCTCTGAAGTGGTTTCAAAGTGATTTTATTTTTAAGTACAAATAGAGTACTTGAGTGACAAAACTTATTTAAAAAATAAAGTACAGTAGTTAAATGCCGGAGGAGATAACTCTCCTAGGAGAAAAAGGAGAAGAAAAAAGTTGAATTAACCATTTTAAGATGTAACAGCAGCCTTATTCTTCTTTGATGTATTGCATGTATTAGGACAAAAGAAACTATATTTGCTTTTGGCGTGGCATATAGCTGTGCTTTGACATTTAAATCCCAAGGAAGGCCTAGTGCATAAAAGTAATGTCAGAAAACAGTTATGTGTTTGAAGATAAACAAAAAGGAAAAAGAAATAATTTTAACATGTAGCTAAATCAACTACAGAAAGATTGAAATGAGTCATTAAATTTTGTTTTTTGCTTTGGATATTAGATTACCTGAAAAATAAAAACAAAAGCAAATCATTAAAAATATATATTTAAAATATCTGTCTTAATATTTTCTCTTGAAGATAATACTTTTGTCAATTACATAGATGTATTGCAAAATTTTTATTGATCTCTGAGAATTCATTCAACTGCCCTCCCCTTAAACCAACTTTACAGATAATAGACATTCCTTATTCTCTTTGTAAAATACGGAGAATGTTACCTATAGCCTGGTGGATAAAGAGTCTTTTGAGCTAGTAGGGGAGGCTACCAACTTTCATCTGTTGTACATCCCCACATGTTGTGTAGGAGTCCATTGTTCATTCCCAAATGTGTTAATGCAAGTCATATTTGTTATTTTAATAACATGGTCTAATTAATTACTAAATGCTTTTTTCAAATGAGTAGAGACAAAAAGAAATAATTTTCATTAAAACCAAATTAAAAGGTTTTAGAAAGACAAGTGGCTAAAAAAAACAAAACCCTCAGTGTAGCTATGGACAAGCCAACTGTAAAAATTTGCAGAGATTCCTTGGTTACTTCAGTTTTCCCTGTACTTTAGGAAATCAAAGCTAGAAGTTGAGTGTAATGCTTAAGCGAACTGGTTCTTCAGAAAGACTGATGGATTGGAATTGTAGAATTCCAATCAGTGGGCCCAGAGCAATTCCCTCTGGCAAGTGACTCACTGAATTTACATGATATGGGGGATTTTAAGTTAAATTAAAATTGTTAGGGTATGGATCCTTTTAATGCTTTCTTTACTAGTAAGCTCAACATATTTTAGACTTCTGTTCTCTAATCTGGAAAAAATGAAATTAGAATTCACTTTTTTTTTCTTTTGCTTTCTTCATTCCAAATAATGGAAAGGGTGAGAAGAGCGAGGGAGGAAGGAGACTGGGAGGAGGGAAGTGAGGAGGGAGGGAGGCAGGAGGGAGGCAGGAGGAAGGACAGAAGGAAGGGGGGTAAAACTGTGATGTCACATTGCTCTCTACTATGTTGATATGGGACATTTTCTACTTTCATTAAAACATAAATTGTAGGTAAACATTAAAGACTGTTGTCTATTTTTTATAGGAGTTAAAAAATGGCATTTTCTTTGAAAAATTTCCTTTGCTATTTAAATGATCCATAACCCGAGAAGAAGGAGAAGGAGTCAGATTTTTCTATGTCAGAAAAAACAGTTTTATTAAGACTTGGGACTTACCATCATTTTTAGTTTACTTGTTAATTGATCAGAAGTACGTCCTCTCTCTGGTTGCATTGGTACTATCTGAAACCAGTTTCAAAAGGGCAAACAAGCTTAGCTTTTTAGATAACATTGTCTAAAATTCTGTAACGCACCCATTGCCATATTAGAGATAAATACTTCTTTATCATCTGTGACTGTGAATTCATTGAGGAACTTATTAGAGTCTGAATCTCATTTTGTTTACCAAATTCTGCTTACATCAAAAAGAATGTTACATGAGCAAGGGAGGAACACAGCTGGAAGGGGTGGGGAATGTGTGCGTGTTTGTTTGGAATGTGGCTGAAGAGTGAATCTGTAATTTTAACAAATAAAATGCAATATCTAAAAAAGGTTCTTAATTAGTAAATAGATTGATTTGAATAGATTTACCTACAATTGTGATAAGGATAGACTCTAAGTACCATACAGCATATAGGATTAATTTTGTTTGCCTTTAATAAGCCCTGCCTTTAAACATTAAGTCCAGTGGTTCCCTGACCTTTGTTTTTTTGGCAGAGTGGGAGGCTTTATCAACATGAAAATTATTTTCATGAGCACACTACTTCACACACTACTATAAAGACCCTCCCTGGGCAAATGAATGTGACACCAAAGTAAATTATTGTTTTTTGTTTCTTGAAAGTTTAAGCATTCCAAAATTAAGGGGGCAAGAAAAACCCTTGCAACTTTCAAGAGTCCCATTTCTAAGTTAGATAGACATACCATACACAAAGAGGCACATGGTTCCTTTCACATGGTTGTTCTCGTGTATTAACTCAGGAGACATTTCTTAATCTCCTGAATAGATCAAAGCACTGCTACTGGTCTACCCAATCAGAAAACCAAAAGATACAGAGTAGAATCTCTTCTCGCAAGGAATATACTAATTTAGCCATGGGAATAGGAAACATTCATAACATCTGTTTAAAAGTTATATTAAGAGGCATGAGCTTCTGAATCACTACAGAGAATGGTTTCTTTTTTTTCATTGTCTTGTAATAATTTTTTATTATGTTATGTTAGTCACCATACAGTGCATCCTTAGTTTTTGATGTAGTGTTCCATGATTCATTATTTGCATATAACACCCAGTGCACCATGCTATATGTGCCCTCCTTAATACCCATCACCGGCCTATCCCACCCCCCCTCCCCTCTGAAGCCCTCAGTTTGTTTCCCAGAGTCCATAGTCTCTCATGGTTCATTCCCCCTTCTGTTTACCCCCCCTTCATTCTTACCTTTCTTCTCCTACTGATCTTCCTACTTCTTATGTTTCATAAATGAGTGAAACCATATGATAATTGTCTTTCTCTGCTTGACTTATTTCGCTTAGCATAATCTCCTCCAGTCCCGTCCATGTTGCTGCAAATGTTGAGAAATCATTCTTTTTGATGGTTGAGTAATATTCCATTGTATATATGGACCACAACTTCTTAATCCAGTCATCTGTTGAAGGGCATCTCGGCTCCTTCCACAATTTAGCTATTGTGGACAATGCTGCTATGAACATTGGGGTGCATATGGCCCTTCTCTTCACTACGTCTGTATCTTTGGGGTAAACACCCAGTAGTGCAATGGCTGGATCATAGGGTAGCTCAATTTTTAACTTTTTAAGGGACCTCCACACTGTTTTCCAGAGTGGCTGTACCAACTTGCATTCCCACCAACAATGTAGGAGGGATCCCCTTTCTCCACATCCTCTCCAACATTTGTTGTTTCTTGCCTTGTCAATTTTTGCCATTGTAACTGGCGTAAGGTGGTATCTCAGTGTGGTTTTGATTTGAATTTCCCTGATGGCTAATGATTTTGAACATTTTTTCATGTGTCTGTTAGCCATTTGTATGTCTTCATTGGAAAAGTGTCTGTTCATATCTTCTGCCCATATTTTGATTTGATTATTTGTTTCTTGTGTATTGAATTTGAGAAGTTCTTTGTAGATCTTGGATACCAGTCTTTTATCTGTAGTGTCATTTGCAAATATCTTCTCCCATTCCGTGGGCTGCCTCTTAGTTTTTTTGACTGTTTCCTTGGCTGTGCAGAAGCTTTTTATCTTCATGAAGTCCCACAAGTTCATTTTTTCTTTTGTTTCTCTTGCCTTTGGAGATGTGTCATGAAAAAAGTTTCTGTGGCCGATGTCAAAGGGGTTGCAGCCTATGTTCTCTATGATTTTGATGGATTCCTATCTCACATCGAGGTCTTTCATCCATTTGGAGTTTATCTTTGTGTATGGTGTGAGATAGTGGTCAAGTTTCATTCTTTTGCATATAGCTGTCCAATTTTCCCAGCACCATTTATTGAAGAGACTGTGTTTTTTCCACTGGATGTTTTTTCCTGCTTTGTCAAACGTTAGTTGCCCAAAGAACCGAGGGTCCATTTCTGGGTTCTCTATTCTGTTCCATTGGTCTGTGTGTCTGTTTTTGTTCCAGTACCATGCTGTCTTTGTGATCACAGCTTTGGTTTTTGTTTTGTTTTGTTTTTGTTTTTTAAAGATTTTTATTTATTTATTTGACAGAGACAGCCAGTGAGAGAGGGAACACAAGCAGGAGGAGTGGGAGAGGAAGAAGAAGGCTCCTAGCAGAGGAGCCTGATGTGGGGCTTGATCCCAGAATGCTGGGATCACGCCCTGAGCCGAAGGCAGACGCTTAACGACTGTGCCACCCAGGCGCCCTGTGTGATCACAGCTTTGTAGTATAGCTTGAAATCTGGCAACGTGATGCCCCCAGCTTTGTTTTTCCTTTTCAACAATTCCTTGGTGATTCGGGGCCTTTTCTGGTTCCACCAAATTTAAGGGCTGTTTGTTCCAGCTCTTTGAAAAATGTCATTGGAGAATGGTTTCTAAGGGAAATTAATGAGGGGAGGACTGCTGGGGGCTGCAGTGGCTGATGGAGACTTCCAAAGAATGTGTTGAACTTTAGAGAAACAGTAGCCTCATGATAAGAAAGAAAGGCAAAGAACATTCCAGGTGAATGCAGATGAGCAGAAGTGCAGAGACACAGATGACCATGTCGTATTTCTGAAATATGGAAGTGATCGTTTAGACTAAACGGTGTAGGGAGTCATTCATTCATTCATTCATTCACCCATTCATTCCACAGTCATTCATTGATTACCTACCATGGGCCAAGGATAGTGTTGGTTTTGGTGAATAAGACATAACCTTAAGGACCTTATATCCTTAGTAAAAGAGGCAGACATTAAAAAAACACAATTACTGAAAAAACTGAGGAAGTATGCACAAGGGCTGGCAGCTCTAATTCTGCCCGGGATTTCCAGTGAGGTTGGCGGAGATTGCACGGAGGAGCAGTTCACAGCTACACTGGAAGGGCATTCCAGCTGGGTGGAAAGCACATTCAAAAGGCCATGGGTGTGAGGAAAAGAGAGACTTGCAGGAAACTCAGGTAGTTACCATAGGATCTTCCAGAGATTGGCAGCTATTAGTATGAGGCTAGAAATTTAGTGTGAAGATCTGAGGCCAGAAATTTAGGGAGAACCTATTGAAAACATGTCTACTAAATTTTTATTTTTAATATATCCTCTGGTCAATTAAGGAACTATTGAAGGATTTGCAGGGAAATCAACTTTACATCATTGACATTTGCTCTGATGATCTGAGCAGAGGTGGTTAGAGCCTGAACTATTGGTGTAGTGATAGAAATGGATGGAAAAGGGTAAATTCAAAGTGTTACAGGATTTGGAGTCAGCTCATTAGATGTGGAGCTCAGAAGGGTATTGGTGGGAAAGAGAAACTGGTTTCAGAGTGAGAAAAGGCTTGCGTGGAAGACTAAGTTACCTTCACAAGTCCTTGAACAGTGTCTTACTTATTTTTTTTAGTAATTGGTATATCAGTTAGAGTAAGGTTCTGCTGGGCTCTTGAAAGTGGTGAGAATTAATAGCAGCCATTGAACATTTGAGGGATGTCAAAGAGAGAAAGTTAAGAGAGGAAAAGCGAAGCTGGGCTAGAAGCACAGGTAATGACAGTGGAATAAAGAGGAAGACTGGGGAGACCGAAACTGTACTGCCCCAGTGTGACATCACTAGTCAGATGGGGCTGCTGGGCACTAAAACAGAGACCACTTCTAGTTGAGCTGAGCTGTATGTGTAAAATACACCCTAGATTATGAATAACTTAATACAGATAAAGGAATGTAAAATATCTCAGTAATTTTAATTGATTTCATTTTTGTATTAAATATATTATTAAAATTAATTTCACATCTTTCTCTTTACTTTTTTAGTACGGTTATCATAAAATTAAAAATTACATGTAGTATGCACCCCCATGGCATTTCTGTTGGGACAGTGCTGATCTGGAATCTCTAGAGACTTTGCAGCCAGAAGGGCCTCTCCAGCTCCTGTGTCGGTCTTTTCCAAAGGTGACTTCAAAGATTCATGCAACTTCTGATAACACTCAATAAGTTGTCCTTTAGAATTATTTTATTTCAGAGACAATGGGGATTCCCAGAAGGTCTGGGAAACTGGCATCATTCTGAAATTCACAGTCCCTTTTAATTAGTTCGAAATTTCCTTAAGCCCTAAATCTGCTTGCAATTCCATCTCCAGAGAAAATCTTTACAGACTTAGAAGCCAGATGTGTTGGTTTTCTCCTGAATATTAATTCCCTATTCATTAAAAATAAAATAAAAAGTTTTCAATGAAGAAAAAGAGGCCTAAATTAAGTAGACAATATTTTAGTTGAGCACAAGTTAGAACTTTTTGGTTCAAAGATTAATTTTCTTCTGCTAAAACATCTGCATTCATTCAAATGTGTATAAGTCAATATCCGTGAAGTAAAAGGTGGAGTCTCAATTAGAAATTACCTTCAGCTTCTAGCAACAAAGATCCAATTACAGTTTTTTAGATAAATCTGAAATTTCTTATTTTACATGTAAGGTGTCTGATACAGACAATCGAAGCTTGTCTGGTGACTCTAAAAAGCAGAGATCCAGACTCTAACATTTTGCTCCAATTTCCTTAGCTCATGGTTTTCATTCTCCTAGTCAAAAAAGGGCTGCTAGAACTCCGGGTGTTTTATCTGCTTTTCATGAGGAAAGTAAGAGGGCCCACTTCCCCTTTTAATAAGTCTTCTCAGACGTTCCAAGTAACACTTGCACTTTCATCTCACTGGCCAGATTCAGTCATGACTGAGTGAGTTGCAAGATAGGATGGGAATTCTAGTCTCTTATTCTAGGTACTTATGTGCCTACTAAAACTTGAGGATGTGTTACTGAGGTGGAAGAGAGCAATTTGTGATGGAATAAACAAATAGCAGTTGATAGCTCACTTGCTGTCTCAAAAAAAAAATTAAAGTAAAAAAAAATTGAGGCAGCATTTGTATAATTTATTTGTTATATATTTTGTATTTTTTCCCAACTATTCAAAAATAAATATGTTTATGAAGCTTCAGCATTAGGCAGTAGACATTCTGGGGTATTCAAGGATGAATGAGATACAGCCTTTGTCTTCAAGGATTTTGGGATAGCATGGCAGAGGTAGGTCTGTATTCTAGGTTTTGTACTAATTGTGTAAACTTCTCCTACTTGAAATTCATCAGTAACTGCTCATTGTCCTTAGGGAAAAGACCCAGATTTTTAAAAGTAGTGGATGAGCTCTTCTGGTCCGACCCTTGCCTCCCTCTGCAGCTCCACCTTAAACCATCCTCCTCCATACCCTCCGTCTGCGTGCTACCTTTTGTCGATGCCTGGAACGTCCTCTCTGTGGCCTATGCCCACGCTGTGCTGGGTCTAGAGTTGCTCCACTCCCACCACTCATCACCTCTCCTTTGCCTTCCTCTCCTTCTGATCAATTCAAAGATAACTTCCCCAGAGAGGCCATCCCCGGCCCTCTAAAACCAGGTCAGGTTCTTTTAAACTTCTTTAAAATTACACATTCAAGACTGTGAGTACATCTCTACCTCCTCTTCTAGAGTTTAAACTTTGTAAGAATGGGAAACAGACCTGAGCTTGATCCCCATTCTGACTGCAGCGCCTAACACAGTCCCTGACATGTGATATGCTCTAAACACATATTTTTGGATAGAATAAATGAATGACTCTGGTAGTAATACGCTGACAAAAAGGCTTTGAAAGTACAAAGAAGGAAAAGGATAATTTCAGATGGAGAATTCAGCAATGTTTTATGGAAGGAATGGGATTAAAACTAACCAGTCAAGGATAGAAAAGCTAGCATCGGATGATAAGGTGCAAGGCTGTCTTGGGAATAATGGACATTTTAAACCAAGGCACATGATATGGCTGAAGTGGAAGTTGCCACAAATGCTCAGAATGCTGAAAAAACTTCTAAGAATGAGTGTTTTAGTCCATGGTCCCCAGAAGCCACTAACTTCCAGAATGTGTTCATGTGCTTGTTTGTAACTGTATACATTCCAGAAGAAGTGAGTCATCAGATGTTACCCATTGGAAGGAAAGCCCACTCATTTATTCTTAAAATTTTTCTGCCTTGTTCTTCCTCACCCATCCTATCTGAGTCGATAGTCAGAAAATCCTAGAAGTGGGTACATCAGAAAAGAGTTTACAGAAAATATTTTTAAACAAGCATTCAGAATTATGAAATGTTCTAAATTTTACTCTTTTGCCAGTAAGTTGGATAGAAAAGGAAAATGACTGGTTCCTCTTGGTAAATTTCCCAGAGAATGCTTTCTTCATGGAGAAATCAGATTTTGTAGTCCTGAGTGTACAGAAGTGCAGGGGGAAAATGGTCAAGATGAGAAGGAGCTTGTTACAACACAACAGTTTCCTAAGAAAACACTGTAAAGACCTGGAAGAGTAGATGGGACTGCTGCAGCATGGCTGAAACAGATGGGTCTAAAAATTAGAATCCAAAAGATGCTTACAAGATAAATAGCTGTGCCAAGAGGAGTGCTTTCAATGAAAGGGGTGAATGATGGAGGGGTTTGCTGGAGATGCAGACTAATCATGGGCAGGTAAACATGGGGTGGGGAGACAGGAATATGAGGAAAACAATCAGCTACTTTTTTTAGAGAGTACATGTTTTAGTCCAGCACTTTTCAGTCTTTTATGTGCATGTGAATCATCTGAGATCTTGTTAAAGGATAGTTTCTATTCAGTGGATCTGTAGTGAGGACAGAGTTTCTACATTTTTCACAAGTTCCAAGATGATGTTGATGCTGCTGGTTCATGAGCCACACCTCGAGTATGACAAAGACGTGGGCTCCGCATCTTGGTTCCCAGGTGTGTGGAAAATGCAGCTCGGGTGGTAAGAGGGACGCTGGTGATGTGGGTCTTTTAAGTGGTGTGGCTAATAAAAGAGGGAAGCCTGTTTTCTTTATCATTTCCAGGGAAAATAAGTCAAAGCAGATGATATAGAAATGATATTGTATGAAGTAGCCTGGCTTGGTGATTGGAAGACTGTAGGAACTAATCAAAACTGAAGTCCTTCTGTTTCTCACATGTATCACCTGTCATCTTTAGAGTGCTTTGACTTACATTACTAATTATTAGAAAGGAAAATAGAAAGCTGGTTTTCAGTAAGTCACTGTAGGTCTCTAGTGTTGAAAGGATACAAACAATATAGCAATATCTAAATGTCTGGTTTCTCCGTACTTGTTGACTGACTCATTCCTAGATGCTCTCTAGAACAACTATGTCTTAATTTCACCCACTTATTTTAAGAAACTGTACAAGTCAGGGTTACTTGACTATAAACAAGCCAGAGGGAAAAAGTAAAAGTCTAGTTAATTTATGAAGAAATGTTATTCTCTAGCTCAGAATTGATGGAAGGCAGAACCCAAGATGAGCATGGAAACTCCAAGCTCTGTCACTTCTCACCAAAACAGTGTTCCAGATTCCCCCTCAGTCATCCAGAATATTCTCCATGACCCTGCTTGCAGGACCCTCACCCTTGCTTTCCCACCTCAGTTCTCCTGAGTAGAAGGTACTGCCTTGCTTCCCACTTAGCTTGGAATTTCTTTCTGCTAGAAATATCTTCTGCAGAGACCAACTCAATCTAGTCCAAGTAGAGACAACTTATCATAAAGCTACACATGAAACAATTAGGGACAAGTGCGTAGAAATTCAAAAGTAGGTGTCATAACAGTAGGATAACCACATAATTTGCCAGGAAACTGGGCCACTTTTGAAAATAAAAGGAATACAGCAGGCATGAACTGGTTCTATACTGAATAAGCCAAGATTCAAGGTCACCTTACTTGACAGGTGCAGACCTCACTGAGACTGAAGTGAGCAGAAGTTCTTGATTAGAAACAGTTTTAAAGGCACAGATTCATGGGTGACCAGATTCACACCCAGACTTTCTACCTGAACATATAAGAGCTATAATGCACTCATTTCCCCCCTTTAAAACCCAAACCAACAAGACTGCTTTGCTTATAGTTTTTGTACTCTTCAAATTTTGTTATGGGTACGCATTGCTCGCTTCCTCAGCAACCAATTTCCTTTGGGCATCCCCCGGCCCATCCCTTTTCAGCAGCCTCCAGTTTCTGTTTGGATTCAGTGAAGCTACTAATCTGTCTTCAGTTATAACTGTGGCGTCTGAGACTGCTTCCAGCATGTGCATGTGATTGAGGCCCGCCATCCTGGAAAGCCATCTGGGGTCATGAGCAGTGGGGCAGCATTAGGCTGGAAACAAGGTGGGGAACCCTCCGAAAGACAGAATTTAAGCTAGAATCTTGGTGACTCTAAGTTACTTGATCGAGCCTGTATACCTCTATACTTTTCACTTATTTGAACCAATAAATTTCCTTTTTAAGAAGGCAGACTCAGTTGTCTTTTCTGTTATTTACGATTGAATCCATCCTAATGAATACAACTTCAGTTTTCACAGTGCCCCATTTTGGGTCCTGCAGCTTCTTTGGTCAGCTCTCATTGTTAGCTGGCCAATTGTTCTCTTAGTTCTTATTCAAATGCTAGAGAGGAAATGTGTTGGCTCAATTTATCTTTTTTCACCAGGCTTTCATCTTAAATCTATGGTTTGGCTGCCTTTGAGTCAGGTGCCCTGTAGGAACCGGTCACTGGTTTGACTGGAACAGCTTCTGTCCCCTTTCAAAAGACCTATATCAATTTTCCTTCTGTGGGAGGACTAGCAGGACAAGTATTGGGGCATTTGTATAAGATATAATCTTATACTCTGTATTAATTACAATCCTTGCTTTTTTACTATTTCACCCAAATAACTGATAGGTATCACAGAAATAATATAGAAATACTAGGAACTACTATAACTCATCTCTGGCATTTTAGAGAACACCTATGAAGAAAAACCTGGATTTCAGAAAACTTCCCTTTCTTTTCTCATTTTTATTCCTTCCTTTTGCAGTATAATTATTATTATATGGAACCCATATCTGATGATAGTGAGTTTAAATGGATCAAAATTATTGCTCCTTAAAAGCAACACCAAAATTTGTAAGATATGATGCATGCTAATTAAAGTTCAAGGAGCCCTAGGCAAGAAAAAAAGATAAGCCTTTGCTTAAGTTATGCAAAAGTGTATTAAATATTCAAGATTAATTAAAATCTAGGGAAAGATTTTTTTTAAGGGTGCCATTTAAAGTTTGCACAAAAGTTAATGCAATTATTATGAAATGTTTGCCATCAAGCTGGTTTGATGAATAAGGGAAGTCAGCAACATAGTGAAATAAGAGTTAATTCATGTTGCTCTAGGTACTTTCTTTCCTTTGTTCTGTAAAAATCACTTATAACTCCATAATAAGTATATGCCAATACCCACAGTTTCACAAAGTGACGGAAACCATAATTCAATGGTATTTATTTATTTTCTAAAACTAATAATATTCCTCCCAAACCATATCCTGATGATTTCTACAGTGAAAGTTTCATTGGTGGGAAATCAGAAATTTTGATTTCTGGTGCTTTTCTTTGTTAAAAGGAGAAGAAAGCCCATGTTTTACTGAACAGAAGTTTTCTGATATATGAATGCTTGGTTAAAGAATCATCTTTCTATGTTAATAGCCCCAAGAAAGTTCTGGTTCTCACTTAGTTGACCTTTATTCTTCAATTAAGAACATACGACCTGGGATATAACTTTTCTTAAGTAGACATAGACATGCAGTGAGTGAGGCAGTAAAGTCACATGTTTCCAAGAACATCTCCTTTTGTCCATCTGGCACAGTTTCTTAATTTGAGGGCCATCACTCAGTAGGGAAATGTTTTCCCAGAGCCCTAATTACAAATGAATTTTCCCACATTAATGATAGTCTAAAACTTAGGAGCAGTGGCTGATAATCAGAATTAGGCTTTGTGGGCTTGCCTGGGAAACAAGTCCATCAGCAGCATATTTTTACACCAAAAGGGCAAAACATACCTGAATTTCAAACAATTGACTGGCCAATGGACTTTTTCATTATCATCTGTTAGTAATGGAGTAAGACTCATTCAAAGACAAAAGGCACTTTCTCTGGAAAAGAAACTAGAACAAGTTGCCAACTTTCTACTGTACTACAAGTCGGGATAGTATTTAAAGGTAAAGAAATCACTTTCGGCCATGCCTCCAAGTCTGGGAGCACCAGCTTGACTCTCACTGGGGAATGGAGCCTAAAGCAGATCCTGCCTGGTGCTCTCTTAAACCTACTGTGCCTGATAGAAAATCAAAATTCTGCTAAACTCAGTGTTGAAAGTACTCATTACTAAATGGACCCAGAAATACTACGCTCAAAGCATGTTTCCTAAAAATAAAACATATTTAGGGGCGCCTGGGTAGCGCAGTCGTTAAAGCGTCTGCCTTCGGCTCAGGGCGTGATCCCGGCGTTCCGGGATCGAGTCCCACATGGGGCTCCTCCGCTAGGAGCCTGCTTCTTCCTCTCTCACTCGCCTGCTGTGTTCCCTCTCTCGCTGGCTGTCTCTCTGTCACATAAATAAATAAAATCTTTAAAAAAAATAAAAAAATAAATAAAAAAA
>NW_024425563.1:8296959-8370428 GCF_017311325.1 Ursus maritimus | reverse complement strand
AAAAATAAAACATATTTAGCCTATGCAGAAACATTTCCCTCAACACCAGTATTACAAAAAAATTCCAGCAGCTTTCAAACATTGAATCTGCAACCACCATATGACAGAAGATGTGAGCAAGTAAACAAATAGTCATTCAAATAAAAAGGTTCAGAGTGAGTGTTTATTTCCCAGGGTGGAGAATCCTTGCCCTCCTATCTTCACTCTACCCCCTGCCTGTCTTGCCATCTTCCAGCCTGCGAGCAAGTTCTCTGTGGCTCACCTTCTCACAGATTGGAAAGCTTTCAAACTCAAGTGTGGCGCCACAGGAATGCCCTGCTTGCCTCCTGATGAGCCCTCCCCCCCCCCACTCCTCCTGGCAGCATTTCAGCTGTGTGGGCCCTATGTTCTGCCACAGAGATGCAGACAAGTGGCCAGGGTTATAGGGAGATTTTTTTTTTAAATGTTTGGTTGGAATATTAAAAAGGGGGGGGGACAAGCTCTCTGTTCTATATCATAGCACACTGTCTGGCAGGATGACTCATTTTTATTTAATGACTTTATTTATAAAATGCCTCCTTCCAATTAAGATTGAAAATTGGGGCCAGGGGAGAAAGAGAAGGCAGAAGTTAATATATTTCCTGCGCCTGAGCTTGAAATTTGGCTTGAAGTTTCTTGGAAGCTTTATTATATTTGTTGGAAAGATAGGATTAGCCAACGTACCCAGCTGGAGCTTCCCTGTTAGATTGTTTACCAGCATTTTTGTGGGTATTGGCTTAGTATATATTACCAGTATTATTACTATGTAGAATTCACAGAGATTTTTTCTTCATCTGGGCTCAGGTGTGGGCCAAGCAGCACACGAGCCTGTCACATGCGTCCAGAGCTGGAGCCCTAGAAGACTGATTAGCTGTGGTCCCTCTGAAATTCACTAATCTGATGCCATGAGCTCTCTCTTGAGCCTTTGCTTTGCCATTTGCTGTGTTGGATAAAAAACTGACAAAAGGAGTCCGTTTTCCTTTCCTACCTAGTCATTTTATCAAAGGAACCTTAGAAGCAGAGGTTCTACCAGCTAGAAAAAGGTACAAATTAATGTTTGTGAATAATCCAAATGTTATCTTTGGGACAAGTACAAAAAAGAAAAAAAAACCCAATAACTTGCTAATGGAATTAATTTGTCTAAAATTATAAATTGCACCATTCATAAAGTGTATATTGCCAGAAATGAAGGCAATAATTACTATTTAAGTCCAGTATAACGAGAGGACTGTATGTCAGAATATCATCTCTGTTGAGGTGTTGAGGTTTAAAAATTCCTCCCGCCATATGAAGTCATTCTAAAATATTAAGTATAATCTTTCCTTTTTTTGAAAGAGAGAGGGAGAGAGAGCATGAGTGGGGGAGGGGCAGGGGAGAAGGAGAGAGAGAATGTTAAGCAGGCTCCATGCCCAGCTCAGAGCCCAATGCGTGTTGAGCTGAGCCAAAATCAGAAGTTGGACGCTTAACCAACTGAGCCACCAAAGTACATATTGAACATCACAATTTTTGACATTAGAGTGAATTCATTAAGTATCACAGTGATGTCAAGAGGAATAAAACAGAAGGGCAAAATAAAGTTAGAAACAGGGTATGTTCCGTTGCTCCCTGAATCTTTAGAGACATTTAATTTATTCATTAATTTGTTTATTCGACAATATTTATGGAGGAGCAGACGAGATGCTGTAGTATTCATTTGTACACAACTCAAGATGTTCACTTTTTTTTTCTTTATTGAGGTATAATTGACAAAATTGTAACACATTTAAAGTGTTAACAATGTGATGATTTGGTATATGTATACACTGTGAAAGGATTCCCATAATCAAGTTAATTAACACATCCAGCACCTCATACAGTTACCTTTTTTGTATGTGGTGAGAATGCTTAAGATCTGCTTTCTTAGCGATTTTCAAGTGTGTAATACAGAATTGTTAACTTTGTCATCATGCTGTATATTAGATTTTTGGAACTTCTTTATCTTATAACTGAAAATTTGTGCTCTTTGACCAACCTTTTCCCATTTCCCCCACCCCATGGCCCGTGGCAACTACCATTCCACTCTATTTCTGTAAGTTTGGCTTTTGTGTATTTACTTATTTTTAGATTCCACATACTCGTTTTGCTGCATTTGTCTTTTTCTGTCTGGCTTATTTCATTTAGCATAATGCCCTAGAGATTGTCAGAAATGACAGAATTTCTTTCCTTTTTAAGGTTGAATAATATTCCATTGTGTGTATGTATATATCATATTTTCTTTATTTGTTAAGCCATTGATGATACTTACGTTGTTTCCGTATCTTGACCACAGTGAATAATGCTACAGTGAAAGATGTTCATGCTTATAACTTCATTCTGTCATGTTCTGACAGGTCACCATTGGCAGCAGGGATGCTGGAATGAACATTTGAAATTATTCTTATCCAAAAAGGCTATTTAAATGGATACATTTTAAAAGGGATTATGAAATACTGATACTGTATTAATTTTCTAAATAGATTTCATGTTGCATATGATTGACATTAGAAAATATTTGTTGGAAATTATATGTCGTACTAGTATTATATTATGAATAATTTCTGCAGGTAGTCAGGAATTCAAATTGTACAGCTCAGTTGCAGACATGAATTTGTAGGCGAGTACTCTAAATTTCTGTCAATATTTGTAAGCTAGTCCACTGAGAATACAAAATTCATGACAAAGAAAGAGTTCAGGGGGTGTTTTCTCAGCTCATCTCCTATAGATGAGAATAAAACAATGCCTGGTAATAGTAATGTGGGCCGCCCCAGAAAAGCCTGTCTCTGGAATATAGAAATACACTTAAGAGGAACACAGATGGCATCTCTACTCAGAATTTAGTTTTGACCTTTATGAATTATATATTATCACTGTTTTGAATTAAGCTATTACTGACTCATTGTCAGTTTAGCAGCTAACAAATGAGTAGGTGTTTTGAAAAGCAGTGTTTAGTATCATTTAAAATTTTATTTTAAAAGTTAATTTATACTGAGGGGATTTTCTAATATCCATGTTTCTCTTAGTAACTCATTCAAGACTATACAAAAATATTGATATTAGAGAAATAGGAAATATTACTGTGAAATAATTTTATAAAGAAATCTTAATAGATGATAGACATTACAGTTTCTTTTCTATATAGAAATGTGACATTGGAGGATTAACAATATTTTTTTTTTAATGATTTTTTATTATATTATGTTAGTCACCATACAGTACATCCCCGGTTTCCGATGTAAAGCTCGATGATTCATTAGTTGCATATAACACCCAGTGCACCATGCAATACGTGCCCTCCTTACTACCCATCACCAGTCTCTCCCATTCCCCCACCCCTCTCCCCTCTGAGGCCCTCAGTTTGTTTCTCATAGTCCATAGTACAGTATTTCTATTCAAGATTCAGTTACATCACCCATTTTTCTATTTAAAATTATTAAAATATAAGTTATAGTATATTTATCCACATCTAAATTGCACAGTTAAACTATCTGGATATCTGATATATCCCTGTATGTGTGTGTATACATATACCGTATATAAAATATCAGTATATTATGTATATATATGTATACATACACACATTTTATACACACAAGGGGGCGGGGAGGTGGTCCAAGATGGCAGCATAGGAAGACCTTGAACTCACCTTCTCACATAGACACACCAAATCATTTTGCCCCCCAAAGCAACTAAATAATATTTATTTGGAAAAGAATTAAAAACTTCTTAAAAAGATATTTCTGGACTATTTTGCTCTCTCCATTTTTGGGCAAACAACACACTGCATATGGAATAATTCTTGCTGAAAAGGAACAGAAAGCTAGCTGAACAGCTCTCTCTACAAGAAGGGATAAAAAGGCCACATCAAGATGGGTAGGGGAGGCAGAGAGGTGGTCTTGCCAAAAACCCCTCTGGTGCAGTGACAAACAATAGGGAGGCATTTCCTGGGTACACAGCTTCTCCCTCAGTATCAGGGTTTGTGCCTCACATTGAACACCCCAACTCTTGGGACCTGCAGTGGAGAGATGAAGCCCTAAAAGCATCTGACTTTGGAAACCAGAGGGTCTTATGTTCAGAGGACCCTGGGGGCTGTGGTGATTTGAGATACTCTTTGTGAGGGGCTCATATGTAGACTTACTTATCCCAGGACACAGTGCAAAAGCAGCAGTTTGAGTGGTGACTGGATATTATGTGAAGGAGATTCATTTGTTAATCTCAAAGCATCTGCCAGAGGGGCAGGTACCAGTTAAGACTTTCTTCAGGAGCAAAGATGCTGGTGAGCACCATTTTTGCACTCTCTCTCTAACTTAATAGTGCAGGTGGGCACAAAGAGACAGTGTCTTGCTAAAGCCACAGGTGTACCCCAGCCTCAGCATGCCCCACAGCCTCAGTAAAGCTCGCAGGTGAGTGCAGTCCACACAGATAATGCCCCTTGATCACCTAACCCTGGTGGCCAGAGGGGCTTGCATTCCTGGGCCCCATGGGACTATAATAATGAGAAAGATAGTTCTGTGCTACCACATACAGAGCACTGCACAGAAAGCAGAGTCAAACACATACCCCCAGTTTGCCTGTGAAAAAGACCCATTTACTTTTCCTGGAGCTTCAACCTGAGAAACAGGCTTCAGAGGTGCTCTTAAGTAATGTAGGCAGGGAGACATCATCTTTGAACCCTCCCTTGAACTCTTCATTGCTGTCTGGTACCTGCCAGAAAAGAGCTTATGCACCTGTCTGAAGCCTGATTCTTGCAACTGTTGCCCAGAGGACACCTACAGATATTCTTGTCTGGAAGTCAGCAGGGTTTACAGTTGTGGCCCATAGGACTATATATGTTTGCATACTTTAAAAGCTGCTGCCTGCGGGTATAGCTTCTAATCAGGTTGAAACTGGATACTAAGATCCTTTCCTTCAGACCACAAAGTATTAGCAAGTCAGATTCAATAATATGTTAAAACGACCATACACCGTGATTAAATAGGATTTATTCCAGGGATACAAGGATGGTTTGATGTCCACAAATCAACATGACACAACCATTTTAACAAAATGAAGGATAAAAAAATCATATGATCATATCTATAGATGCAGAAAAGGCAAAATTAAACATCCATTTATGATAAAAACTCTCAACAAAATGGATATAGAGGGACGATAACTCAACATAATAAAAGCCTTATATGACAAACCCACAGCTAACATCATACTCAATGGTGAAAAGCAAAAAGCTTTTCCTCTAAGATCAAGAACAAGACAAAGATGTCCACTTTTACCACTTTTATTCAATAGAATTTTGGAAGTCCTAGCCATAGCAATTAGGCAAGAAAAATTTTTAAAAATCATCCAAATTAGAAAGGAAAAAGTAAAAGTGTCACTATCTGCAGATGACATGATACTACACATAGAAGACCCTAAAGACTCCACCAAAAAACTGTTAGAACTAATAAATGAATTCAGTAAACTTGCAGGACACAAAATCAGTATATAGAAATCTGTTGCATTTTTGTACACTAATAATGAACTGTCAGGAAAGAAATTAAGGAAGCAATTCCATTTATAATTGAAATCAAAAAAGAATAAAAGACCTCAGAATAAATTTGACTGAGGAGGTGAAAGACCTGTATACTAAAAAGTATGAGACATTGATGAAAGAAATTGAAGAAGGCACAAATAAGTGGAAGGATATTCATGTTTGTGGATTGACAACATTAATATGGTTAAAATGTCCATACTACCCAAAGCAATCCACAGATTCAATGAAATCTCTATCAAAATTTCAATGACATTTTTTGCAGAAGTAGAACAAATAATTCTAAAATTTTTTGGAACAACAAAAGACCCCAAATAGCCAAAGCTGGAGGTATCACACTCTCTGATTTCAAACTATACTACAAAGCCATAGTAATCAAAACAGTGTGGTATTGGCATAAAAACAAACAGATGCGTGGATCAATGGTAGAGAATTGAGAGCCCAGGTATAAGCCCACACATACATGGTCAGTTAATATATGACAAGAGACAAGGGGAAAAGATAATCTCTTTAATAAATGATGCTGGGAAAATGGGATAGTTACATGCAAAGAATGTAACTGGACTTACGCCATACACAAAAATTAACTCAAAGCAGATTGAAAACTTGAATGTAAAACCCAGAACTATAAAACTCCTAGAAGAGACATAGGTAGTAAGCTCCTTGACATTGCCTTAGTGTTGAATTTTTGGATCTGACTTCAAAAGCAAAAATAAAACAGCTGAGATTACATCAAATTAGAAAGCTTCTGTACAGCAAAGAAATCATCGACAAAATGAAAAGGCAGCCTACCGAATGGGAAAAAAAGCTTGCAAATCATACAACGGGTTATATCCAAAATATGGAAACAAGTCAAAGGACAGCAAAAAAAAAAAAAAAAAAAAATCTGATTAAAAAATGGGCAGAGATACATCAAAAACTAAGGATGTACTGTATGGTGACTAACGTAACATGATAAAATATTATTATTTAAAAAATGGGCAGAGAACCTAAATAAGCATGTTTCCAAAGAAGATATGCAGGTGGCCAACAGGCACATGGAAAGATGTTCAACATCACTAATTATCAGGGAAATGCAAATCAGAAACATAATGAGATATCACCTCACACTTGTTAGAAATGCTGTTATCAAAAGGATAAGAAATAACAAGTTTTGGGGAGGCTGTGGTAGAAGGGGAATCCTCATACACCATTGATGGTAGAAAAAATTGGTGCAACTTCTATGGAAAACAGTACAGAGGTTCCTCAAAAGATGAGAAGTAGAATTACTGTATGACCCAGCTATTCCACTTCTGGGTTTTTATCCAAAGAAATGCTGATTTGAAAGGATATATGTACCCCTGTGTTCATAGCAGCGTTATTTACAATAGGCAAGAAATGTAAACAACTAAAATGTCCATCAGTGGATAAATGAATAAAGAAGATGTATGTACGTATATATACATATATATATGTGAATGTATATATACACTAACCGTCTTTATTTATTTATTTATTTATTTATTTATTTATATGAATATTAATACTACCCGGCCATAAAAAAAAAAAAAAAGGAACTCACCATTTGTGACACATAGATGGCCCCTGAGCATATTATGCTAAGTGAAGTAAGTCAGACAGAGTAAGAGAAATGCTGTTTAATTTTATTTACATGTGGAATCTAAAAAACAAAGCAAAACAAAACTCCCTGGGTACAGAGAACAGATTGGTGGTTATCAGAAAGGAAGTGTCTTGCGGGGTGGATGACACAGGTGAAGGGTCAATTGTATGGTGATAGATGGTAACTAGATTTATTACAGTGATCATTTTGTAGTATATACAAATATTGAATTATTATGATGATGGCTGAAACTAATACAATGTTATATACCAACTTTATCTCATTAAAAAAAGAAGAAATTTATAAATAATGGGCCTAAATTACAGATACTGATATAATATATATACATATATATACTGATATATACTTCTGATAGTATCTATATTATCACCTATAATAATATAGATAATATATTTATATTATTTATAATATTTTTTATGTTATAGATATAATCACTATTCCAGGACCCTGAAGCAATTTTTTACCATGCAGGCATCCTGAACTTATAATCATTCCATATTAAAAGCAAACAAGCACATGTCTTATTCCTGGGATGTTTAGACCCTGTTTATACCCTGACTTATATAGTCTCTTTAACTGAGAAATCATCAAACTGAAGGGATGAGCAGGATCACTAATTCTTTTTTTTTTTTTAAGATTTTATTTATTTATTCGACAGAGATAGAGACAGCCAGCGAGAGAGGGAACACAGGCAGGGGGAGTGGGAGAGGAAGAAGCAGGCTCATAGCGGAAGAGCCTGATGTGGGGCTCTATCCCAGAACGCTGGGATCAGGCCCTGAGCTGAAGGCAGACGCTTAACCACTGTGACACCCAGGCTCAGGATCACTAATTCTGACCGCATCTGAGTAGATAATAATCACAGATAATTAAGTGAACTTAACTGTACTTATGTGCATAATACCTTCTTCACATAGAGGGTGAATTGTTAATTCCCAGAAATGGACATAGGTAACACATCAGAATTACCACCTTTAGCATCTTACTTGAAATAAACGTAGTTTCCCAAAACAGTAAATACTTGAGCATATTTTTTGTAAACCCTCAAAATACTTTTTTTTTTTTTTTACCATTGCTTTGGAACAGAGCTTTCTGACTGTAAATACCTGATGTCAATTTTTTGTAAAGATTTTATTTATTTGAGACAGAGAGCATAAGTGGGGAAGGAGGGCAGAGGGTGAGGGAGAAGCAGACACCCCTGCTGAGCACGGAGCCCGATGTAGGACTCGATGCCAGGATTCTGAGATCATGGCAGATGCTTAACCAACTGAGCCACCCACAGGCCCCTAAGGTCAATTTTTGAAGATGAGTTTGCTAAAAAGGAAAAAGTCCTTTTCCACGTCCTTTGTTGGAAATCATCTGTAGATAAGGATTGACTGAGCTACTTTCCTAACCTGTAGTCATGGACTACAAACAGGATTGAATAGGGGTTGCTAAGGCTTTAAAGGCAGGTCACTGTCAGACTCTTTAAGTGTCCATATGTATGACAGGCTGAGGTATGTAGATTTTTTCATTAATGGTCTCTTCTGATTGCAAGACATATGATGAAAAATAAAAAAGTAAAGGGCACACTTTGACCACCCTTAAGATCCTTTTCCCAATTCACAAAATTAGGTAAACACCTAAATGCCTGTGGTTGTTATGCCAGTGATGGGATTTAGTTCACAGGTATCTCTTAATCAAGTTAGCCCAGCTAGGCTGATCTTTGTTGCAAAGATCATGGAATCAGCCAAGCAGTAGCTTATATACCCAAAGAAAAATCTGATTAAAATGCTTAATATCCTGATCATACTTTTCATAATCTTAATAATTATAGAGTACATACGACTTACATTTCTTGAAGTGGTTCCAAAACTACTTTTCCCATTGTGTGTATATTTGATGAATAAGCAGTTTCATAAACCTCCTTTCCCTCCCTCCACTGCCCCAGTGTTGAAGCTAATTATATCACCTTCTACCTTTTCTTACTGTGGATATTCACAAACCCTTGGCCCATTAGTTCTTCATCTTTGCAGACTTCAACACCTGGATCACTGCCACATGCTCCAGTAACTCTTCTGTCCTATCTTTTGCAGCTTTCAATATCTCTATCTGCCTCTTAATTATTGGACCTTCCCTCCTCCACTGGTATGATCCCCCAACATGCCACATAGTCACTGACTTCCAGGGGCAACCGTGGGACTTCAGTATTGTCCTTAACTACAAACACTCCATAAGTTTGCTCTTCTCCAGTTCCCTAAATCAACTGTAACAAAAGGACATTTTTCATACACTTTGTTCACTCCTGCCCCCACTTCTCTTCCACCCAGTTTCAGTTCTGTGTTCTAGCATTTTTATGACTTCCTTGTAATCATTCTCAATTTATTTGCTCCTCTCTATTTCCATTATACTCGCCCAGAAAAATACCAGTGCTGGTTAAGTGCAGTTTTCCACGAGCTTCACATCTCCCCTGGGGGCAGAATATGACTGGGGGAAACTACACAGCTATACTGAGTGGTCTTATTTTAAGCTCCTGGCTGCTAACTTGACGTGGCACCCTCGTGCTGCAAACCTACTGTGTTCCCTGCCCCATCTTCTCCTCTCTCCACACACCCCCAACCTGTCCTTCTCCTCTTCTGCTGATTATGTTCCCCAGTTCATTAAAATAACAACTTATTTCTTTGTTCACTTTTAAAACAGTAACAGTTGTGGCCTTCACTTTCTTTGGCCTCATGCTTTCTTGAACCTATTCCAAAGGATTTCATCCCTAGCACAACAGCTCCTGTCAAGTGAGCAGTGGCCTTGTTGCTAAATCAAGTGGGGATTTCTCAGTCTTCGTCTTGGTTACTCACCCCCGTTAGACACAGACCATTCACTTCTCTTTTGGTCTCCGCCTACTGTTCCTTCTCATGTAAGTTCTTCCTTAGTTTCCTCATCTCTAACTAATGGAGAGCCCCAGGTTTTATTCCTTGGGCCTTTTCTAGGCCCACTACCTAGAGCTCTCATCCAGTCTTATGGCCCTAGATTCTGTATGTCCATATGTTGCAAACTTGTATCTCTAGTTCTGTCCTCTCTGTGGAACCTCCAACCCAACTGCCTATTCACAATCTAACAGGTATTTTAGGTGTTGTTGGTTGTTTTTTTTTTTTCTTCTGTTCAAGACCAAGACCAAGCTATCCAACAAAAACAAATGTTCCTCCCTCAGCTTTCTCCATGTAAGTGTGTATCAGCTTCATTTTTCTCGTTGCTCTACCTAAAAACCTTCTCTTCCTCTTTGACTCTTCCCGCCATGCCTCACATCCCACATCCCACTTATCAGCAAAGGCTCTCCCCTCAGTGTATATCCAGAGCCAAGTTGTTTCTTACCATCCCCACCAGTTCCACTGCTGCATGGGTTTGCTGCAGTAACTTCCCGATTGATCAGCACAGCAGCCAGAGATACATTTAAATGAGATGTCTTCTTTCCATTTAGTGTAAAACCAAAGGCCGTTCAAGTGGAGTTTTATTTATAAAATAATTGCTTTTGTTTTCAGATAATGAAAATAATACATGTTTAAAAGAAGTATTTCTACACTGCGTAAAAACTTTATAATCCTACTTATTGTTTCCACACAATGACTATTGCCTTTATATAAGCACTGCCCAGGGTTGGATTAGGCAGGTAGGTATTAAGAATAGAGAGGATTTAAGTTGTGTTTTCATTGTTATTATAGTCATTTATTTATAGTCTCTTTTATCATCATAAAGAAAGAGAATGTCTTCATATTGTAACTAGTTAAAATATTATTATGAAAAATGTCCTATGACAAGCCTCTGGATCACTCTCACCTTTGACAGCTCCCATCCTAACTCACTCACCTCTCCTGAAAAGGCCCAGAAACCAGAGACAGAATATTCCATTAACCTCATTAGACACTCCCTGATCTGAACAGTCAGCTCTCACCAAGCAGCCATCTATTTGCTCTCTACTCCATTGTTGAAATCATCCACATGTAGTGTAACATGTGGATACTCCTATATATCCTTCCGTTTTCTCTGACAAAAATTCTTGTTGGTACCTGTTGACTCAAATATATCTGTTGACCTCTCATTCCATATGCCCAAGGAAGGATGATTAATCCCTGAAGGGATTAATTTCATGTTTGAATTTTTCTTTTTTTAGCTTTCGGTTTTTTAAAATTAAATTAATTTTTTTGAGTGTAGTTGACACACAGTATTATATTAGTTTCAGGAGTACAACATAGTGATTCAACAAATTTATTCATTATGCTGTGCTCACACATAAGTGTAGCTACCCTCTGTCACCATACAACACCATTACAGTACCTTTGACTATATTCATTATTCCTGTGACATACAATCCATAACTGGGGGGCCTGTTCTTATCAGCCTTGTTGATTGAGGGGCTGTCTTCCTGTTGATTTGATCATTTATTACTTGATTTTGTTCTAGCCTTCAGATATTTAATGTTCAATTTCCAACTGAACCTAATAGTGTACATTTTATTTATTCCAACATTAAACATAATCTTATAGCTCAAAAACTTCAATGTTGTTTGACTTCAAATGCTAATGTGTAAACTTCTTTTATCATATAATCTTCATAAAGATTTATTATACAGTATATTTCATTTCTCATTACTTTAAGATTAGGGATTAAAAAATTAGTAATACAAAAGTGGTAGTTTTATCCTGAGCCCCTGTGCTTACGGACCAGGATTCTGTATCCATCAGTAATGGAGCTGGGTAGCAAAGATGTATGTACCATAGTGTTTATTTTACTTTTAAGCCAGTCAGTTGTGCTTTTTATTAAAAAAAAAAAAAAAAGCAGAAATAATTTGAAAGCTTGTATGTAAATACTTACTATTCTCCATTTTTTTTATGGAGTTACTTTAGCATTTCTCATGTATGATTCCAATACTAAAGATTGAAGCCCCAACCTGCTCAGTGCCCTTTTGGGTGTTGGGTGGTGGTGGTGGTAGTGTGTGTGTGTGTGCATGTGTGTATGTATGTATGTAATGGATATAAAAAACATTTGTTATTGAATATGATCATTTTGAAGTCCCTTGGCATGACTTTTCTGATTGTGCTTCAAATCAGAAAACTTAGTCAAAATGCTTAGTTACTCCTTTCCATTGAGCAAATATCTCCTTCAGTTTCCACCCTAGCACTTTTTTTTAAAAAAAAAGATTTTATTTATTTATTTGACAGAGGTAGAGACAGCCAGTGAGAGAGGGAACACAAGCAGGGGGAGTGGGAGAGGAAGAAGCAGGCTCCCAGCAGAGGAGCCTGACGCAGGGCTCGATCCCAGAACGAATGCCGGGATCACTCCCTGAGCTGAAGGCAGATGCTTAACAACTGCGCCACCCAGGCGCCTCTCTACCCTAGCACTTTTAATTTGTTCTCATATGTCCTCCACATCTAGTCCCACCAACCAGAATCTCTCTGTTTAGTTCCATGGTTAGACCAGAAGATGTTTAGAAAGACAGTGTCTCCGAAGTCATTGTACCTACACCTGAAGTCTTTATGTAAGAGCTTTGTAATTCACATTATTTCTGCCTCCCCCCTCCACCAGTCAGTCATGTTTTAAGAGGTCTGGGAATGAGTCTTCTTTGTTTATCACGGTGTCTTCAATGTCTAGTCTAGGCAAAACCTTGTGAGAGATTTTTATTGGATAAGTGAAATTGTTGAATGAGCAAATGGATGAATGATCCCATCCTCCTTCTCTAATTATAAGTGACATTAAGTCATCACAAACAGATATCATGCCAAGCAATTTGATAAGGGACCAAAAATCTCAGAGAAGAGAGGAACCAGTTGTAACCGGAGTGTCTGGAAAGGTTTCATGGAATATGGGTTCTTTGAAGAGATAAAGGTGAACTAAGCTCGGTGTGGACAAAATGGATCTGATCAGAGGAAAGTGAGGCAAAGGTGACTGAGTAGGGAGTACTCAGATATGTAGGACGTGTTTGAGAAAGTTGAACAATAGTTTGGCTAAAATAGAATAATAAAACCATCTGGCCACACGTTGGAAGTTTGAATGCAAAGCCAGAGATCGGGCGTTTTCCTGGGTAGGTAACCAACAGAAAAAAACAACAGGGAGTAGATAAGGTTCATACTCTTCACATAGAAAACACATGGGATTGAATGGCAGCCACAGTACAGCACACGAAGGGAAGTGCTAATGGAAAATAGACATTTTTCTGGGATGCTTTTGCTCTTCAAAATGCAGGCACATGTACGATGCCCTTGATTGATTTTCCTGGAGGGCTCCAGGCAGCCAGCCTTTATCTTTCCTGGGCTTCAGGAAGAGGGCAAGGTTAAAGCTGCATCAAAGTGTGGAAATAGCCCAATTGGTTTGTTCGTGATGGCTTCCACTTTTTATAGGAAAACTTAAATATATAATTCTTAGGAGAGAATGATGAAAGAGAGGACATAAAGTGGGGAAAAACTGGCATAATTTCAGGTTGCAGTAAAATAAAAGTAATTTGTAAAATTCATTTTCAAACAAACATTTAAATTGCAAAGAACAGTACAAATAAAGTATATACTTATTTAATTGGCTCACATTAAAAGAAATACTGAATAGTAACTATACACCTTAATTTGTTATTTGACAAATGGTGAATTAGGGCAATTGAAGCAATCACAAAGAGTCTATCTTGAGTTTATTTTTGCATGAAGACGTCCCAGAATATTCTGTCCCACAGTGTGCCATCAGGACCTCACCCAAGACTTGAGCCTTGAATTCTGTCTTTTGAACTGCCATTATTCACTTAAAACATAGATTTATCTTTTAGAAAGAAAGAGGGATAAGAGGAAGAACTCTCCCATTGTTTTATTTCTTACTTATGTGATATCTGTTCTTCTGAGTCTGTGTTTGACCTTGTATATGTTAGAAGTGAAAGTGAGGATAGATTTTAGAATTTGAAATCTGATTCTGTTTACTCTGGTGTTTCCCAACCCATGTTCTCTCCACTTGTACTTTGAACTTAGTACAATTATTTTTTTCAGGAAACATTTTGACAAATGGATTTTGTATTTAATTTAATAATAAAAATGGAGAAAAATGTCCTACCTTCAGTGAGGTCACAGTCTGGGAAGAAAGAGATTCAATAATCACCCAGTTAGTTAGCTTGATTGTAAAATGGAGGCCTCCAGTTAGAAGAATTTCTGTGAAACTGGATTTTTTAATTAACTCAGGATTAATCCATCTGTTCAGTGAAGTTGCTTAGAATAAGAGAAGCTTCCATTCTCAAGTGTTATTCTCAGGTACCTATATAGGTACATGTAAATATGAGTCTATAATTCAATGTATAATTTTAGAGATGCACCATTTTGCCAGCACAAGATAGCATTCCACTGTGGAGATATTTGCAAGAAAAATAGAAAGTAAAGCTCATCTCCTAAGCAAGCACTTATCAGTCATCTAACAAGAAATGGGCACTGGTATTCTACACATGAAGTCACCATGCCCCAGAACAGCTCCCAATCTAATGAGGGAATTAAACAGATAAAGAAATCATCATAGTACACTGTGGTGAGTGCTTCTCAGCATGGAGGAGGGAGCATCTGCTTCCACCTGAGGGTGCAGAGATGGTCTCCAGAGGACATGGAATAGGCAGGATAGTTTGGATGAAGGGAACAGCATGGGCAGCTGATTAGGGGAAGTGCAGGTCATTTCCTAGGATTGAAAAGGTAATGTTTTAGTTCATTTGGGCTGCTATCACAAAATACCATGAGTGGCTTATAAACAGTAAACATTTGTTTCACACAGTTCTGGAGTCTGAGAAGCATAAGATCAAGATGCTGGCAGATTTGGTGTCTGGTGAAAATCTGCTTCCTAGACAGCCATGTTACCACTGCAGCCTCACATGGTGGAAGGGAAGGGAACACTCTGGGGCCTCTTATAAGGGCACTAATCCCATGCATGAGGGCACTGCCCTCATGACCTAGTTACCCCTCAAAGGCCCCACCTCCTAATACCATCACCTTGGTGGTTGGCATTTCAACATATGAATTTTGGGGAAACACAAACATCCAGATCATGTCAGGCAGTATTGTTGACCCCTTCTCATTCTATTTTGTTTGGGAAATAAATATTTATTTCTACCAACAAGCCACAAACCTTGTATTAGTTCTGTGTAAACTAACCAGCAAAGATGAGTATTGATTCTTAGCTCCTCTGTTACAACAGAAGCGATTTCCCTCAGCTATACGGGCAAACACTGTCTCTTTTGGATCCTACCCCTTATACCTTCAGTGAAACTTTACACTATATTTCCTTTTCTCCCCTGTATATTGTACTGCAAGCTTCTAACCAGATCATTGCCATTACCCATTAAACATGCTCGAATCTGTCCCATGGTATCTTGGTTCCATACATAAGTCCCTATACCTCAGCTTCCCTTGACAGTGAAAACTTCTAGAACAGTTGTCTGTATGTAGTTCCACACTTCCACTTAATCCGGGCCGCTCCAGTCTTTTGCCTCCATCACTCAACCAAGACAGCCCTCCTGAATGGTCACTAATGACCTGTGTGTCTTAGCAAAATGGACCTTTACCTTTTCCTTGTTTCTCCTCTTGGATCCCTGTGGCATTATAAGTCAGTTTTTCTTTCTTGAAACAAATCTCTTACATTAGTTCCCATGACATCACACTCTTTTATTTTTCTCTTATTTCTTTGGATTCTGCCTTCTGCCACTGGTTTTCTTTTGTAGGCTTTTTCTTTCTTCATGCAGGCATGAAATGTGGGCTCCCGAAGACTCGGTACAAAGCTTGCTTCTCCTTCTGCTCTTACCCTCGCATTAGACAGTCTCATCCATACCCATGGATTCAGTGTCTTTGCACTCTATAAACACTCTCAAATTTAAATTTTCGGGCAAGGCCTGCCTTTTAATAGATCCAGGTTTATTTAATAGGCACCTCACCTGGAACACCTGCAAGGTTGAGCACATCTGCCATTCCTTACATCCTGAAGTCTGGCCTGACCCCATTGTTTTCTACATACAAAGTAACATATGATTACCTACCTTTATTCTTTAGGTTAAGAGACCATTAAAAAGTCTTTCAATTTTAAAAGCACTTTACAACAGAGTTTTTCAACCTTGGCACTATCAACATTTTGGGCCAGGTAATTCTTTGTTGTGAAGGTCATTCCTATACATTATGGGTTGTTCATCAGCATCCCTGCCTGAACTATACCTGCGAGATGCCATTAGCACCCTCTTCCAGTTGTGACAACCCGATTGTGTCCAAATATTGCCAAAGGCCTTTCAGAGAAGAAAAACCAGCCTTGATTAAGAACCACCACTGCTTTACAGGGCAGACAAGAAAGTAGGGTGTTTTTATTAAAAAAGAGAACTCACACTGAAGTTTTCATGGTGTCACTGGAACAGAAGATTTAAGATAGGAAAATAATAAGAAATATAGTAAGTGAATTATTCAGGATAGGTCTGAGGTGATCATATTATATATAATTTATGAACCATCAATATTTCCAAAGTTAGGTGCAAGCTGTGAATTCCCTCAGCTATCAAAAATGCTCTTCATAAAATTTGCCCAAGAAAGAATTTGTCTTATCACCTCACACCTATTAGAATGGCTGTCATTACAAAGACAAGAGGTAAATGTTGGCAAGGATGTGGAGAAAAGGAAACACTTGTCCACTGTTAGTGGGCATATAAATGAGTGGAGCCACTGTGGATAACAGTATGGAGGTTCCATGAAAAATTATAAATAGAACTATCATGTGATCCAGCAATCCAACTTCTGGGTATATATCCGAAGGAAATGAAACCACCACCTTGAGATATCCATACCCCCATATATGGAAACAAGTGTCCATCAGCTAATAAATGGCTAAAGAAAGTGTCTCTCTCTCACACACACACACACACACACACACACACACACAGAGGAATATTATTCAGTCATAAAAAAGAAGGAAATTCTGCCATTTACAATAACATGGATGGACCTTGAGGGCATTAGCTAAGTGAAATAAGTCAGACAGAGACAAATACTGTATAATCTCACTTTTATGCAGTATCTAAGAAAAAATGAACTCCTAGAAACAGAACAGATTGGTGGTTGCCAGAGACATGCAGCCTGTGGGGAGGATGGGTGCAGGTAGTCAAAAGGTACAGACCTCCAGTAATAAGATTATTGTGCTCTGAGGATGTACTGTACAACATGGTGACCACAGCTAATGATACTATATGGTATATTTGAAAGTCACTAACAGAGAAGATCTTAAAAGTTCTTACCCCTCCCCCAAAATTGTGATAATGTGAGGTGATAGACGGTAACTTATTGTACTGATCATTTCACTATATATATATATATATATATATATATATATATATATATCACACCATTGTGTTGTACATCTTAAACTAACAGTATGTTATATGCCAGCTATATCTCAGTAAAACCAGGGGATGGGGAGTATTCGTCTAGTGAGAACCAAGAAACCATATCTGGGCCTTGCTGATAGCACCCACTATTTTAGAGCATTTCTTCCCTCCACTCCTCCATCTCTAAACCACAGGCCCACTGTTTCTTGAAGTCACATACTTACCCCTGTTACTCAGTGCCTGGAATGCACCATTCGCATAACCCTTTTTCATCCTTCAGAACATTGATCAGGCATCACTTTCCCAAAAGGCGTTCCCTGCAACCCCAAAGTCACCTCTGTTGTTTTATGCTGTCTTAGAACTGTGCTCAGTTCCTTCTGCACATAACCTAACTTTATCACTGAATATACATTTGGATGAGTATTTGAATATTTATTACACTCACTAGACTTTAAACAAGTATGTAAGAAATAAACTGTAAAACATGAATCCCTTGCAGCGATGTGTATGATTAAATAGAAAGAAAGGAAAGAAAGGAAGGGAGGAAGGAAGGAAGGACAGAAAGAAGGAAGGAAGACGTCAGGTTCATGGGTTGCTACCCTGCCCACCAATAGCACAGGATATTTGAAATCAACGCCGCATTAAAATAAACCCTCGAAGGATTGGTCATTCCCGAGGTATAGTATATTTCCCCCTGTGTCATGCCACTTCCCGTACACCATAATTTAATTTCCCATTAGCATCTTAAATACTGTTTTTCAGCATTGTTAAATTCCCTGGGTGAATAGACATACCTTAAAGTTTAAGGAAAAAGTATGTTTAAATGGTAAATGCATTAATTATTTGAAATTTTACTTTGTTCCTCAAAATGTCACAGGTTTTAAACTGAAAATTCTACCTATAGCTGGTGAGAGTTGGAATATAGTTGTAGGCAATATATAGTAGATTATTTGGTCCTAGTGTGTTTACTTTACTGTTGGATCATCAGAGGAAAGGGCTGTGATCCTCAGGTCATCCTGGAACATTCCCTTGGTGACAAGAGTGAAGCCTCATGTTTGCTTGCGAATCAATAAGAAAGAGACCGTTGGGCAAAAATGTTGAATACTGAATTTGACACTTGTTTTGGAAAGACAAGTTGTGAATTTCATACTGGAACATAATGTTACCTATGAAATTTTCAACCTTTTTCATATTTTCACATCAGTTGGAATTTCTTGTGAGCCTGCTTTCTCCTCCATGTCCTACAAACTGCAATAAAATGGTGTGCCTCTGGGTGTTTGCAAACTGCCTGTGGGTAGACAGTTGCTATGTCCGTATCCAGAACTGTGAATGTCTAACAGAGAGTCGAAATATCAAAATCTAAAAGCAAATCCTTTTCTTTGATACATCTTCATATTTTATGATCTAGGGAGGAACAATGGCAAAATTTGGACGTGTTTGAATATTTAAGAACCATGAAATTAGTATCTATTAAAGTAACAATGTTTTGTTGTCATTTTAAATAATATAGATGCACTTTAAAGTATTGGGAAACTTTTTCATACTCCAGAAGTACATTAGCAATCCACTAAAATAATGAAAAACTAATAGCAAAAAAGTGAAAGAGAGATACTGAAACTTATTGAAGGTCACAGAGCCAGAAAGGTTGGAACTCAGAGTAGAGAGTGGAAAAGTAAGTTATTGATGACTATTCACGTGGGCTTCATGTTCAGGGTTATGCCTTCTCTGTATTTGTTAATAGTTGTAGTATGATATCCCACAGTGGCTGAGCTTAATGCCTTAGCAAATATTTCCCCTTCAAATAACAAAATTTTTCTTTTTATATGTTAATTTAAAGTAGCTATATGGAAATAGAATCCTAAGCATGACTGCTAGAATAAAATCCTGGTTCCCCCCCCATAATTATAATGTGGAGTATTTTTTAAATCCCTCCACGTTTATTTCAAAATTAAGTTGACATGTTGCCTACCAAGATATTTAGGCTGGTGTAGCTACCTTGTCCTAAAGTTTGAATTCTCCCTTCTAATTTCTATATTGAGAGAGATGGAATTCTCCAGTGCTTTTCCAAGGAAAAAAGAAATCCATAATAATAATAAATTCATATTTAATGGTTCGTAATATCTTCCATCTACATATGGTTTTATATATACTTTTAACATATTCAAAAATGAAGGTTATGCCAGTTCTGAATATAATTGATGTATCTATATTAATGAGGAGAGGCTGACAAGGACAAGAAGGAAAGCGTTTTGATTATCTAAGGTAGTGGAACATGAAGTAATTTTTTTTAGTTCTTTTAAAGTGTTTTGTGTCTTTAGTTGCACATGAGGACACCTGCTACTCTGGGAAATCATAGCACTTCAAATAAATGAGCCACGGTCTGCCATGCTCTGAAAACCAAACTCCAGGGTTCTGGGCAGGTGCCCAGCCTCTTCTCCCTCTTTAGACCATAGAGATGACCTGAAACATCAGCTCCCCTTTTAACTATCACACCACACGTTTTCTTGTGTATTATTTGTGTATTTGGTGTGTGTGTGTGTGTGTGTGTGCACGCACACGTGTGCACGCATGTGGAGTGGGCAAGATAAACTGTGAATTCTTGCAAATGTCCTCAATACCTTTATACTCTTAGTCTTTGGCAACAGGGGAGGGAGAAGTAGATGTAATTTTATTGATTCATCAAAAAGTTAATTCTGATGACAGCTTTTTGTGCACGCATGCCTGTTCTGGATAACATGGAGAATTTCTGTCAGGATTTTGAAATGTAAGTTTCTTGACCTCTAAGATCAAAATCTGCCCAGAAAAACCATGGTTCCTAAAAGTTTTGCCACAATGAATGAGTGTCGCCTGCTTCAGGCAGGAAATCCACAAATCACTACAGGATATTATTAAGGTCATAACTCTACAGCAAAGCCACAGCAGCAGTGGGACAAAGATCCCTGCCAAGATTTGCCTAAACCAGTGAGTCTCAAACTTGAGCAAGCATCAGAATCAGTGGGGCTCTTGGAATTAAGTAGGTCTGTAGGAGGGGCAAGGAGAATTTGCATTTCTTTTTTTTTTTTTTTTTTTTTTTTTTTTTTTAGATTTTATTTATTTAAGAGAGAGTGAGTAAGAGAGAGCGTGCATGAGCTGGGGGGAGGGGCAGAGGCAGAGGGAAAAGGAGAGTCCCCACTGAGCAGGGAGCCAGATGTGGGGCTCCATCCCAGGACCCCGGAATCACGACCTGAGCCGAAGGCAGATGCTTAACCGACTGTGCGAGGCAGGCACCCCAATAATTTGCATTTCTAACACATAATTTTGTAATGCTGATGCTGCTGATCCAGGAACCACACTCTGAGAACCACTGCCTTAGACAACAGGATCTGAGGTCTCATGTGTCCATGAGCTTCAGGAAGGAAGAGAATGACCTTGTGTTTGTTTGTTTGTTTGTTTGTTTGTTTGTTTAAAGCAAGGCTGTAATTGGAGATCTAACCATTTAAGACAGTTTTATGTATTTTGCTTTATTTTGGCCATTTTTTTCACATCTAAAGTTGATAGGCTGTAAGCCTAGAAACCACTGTAGTGTAATAGTTGATTTCGCTGGGTCTGGTGCTACACCTCTTCTTGGTTTTATCAAATCTCAACTCTGCCATTCACTAGCTGTGTAGTTTGGGGCAAGTTATTTATATTTTGGAGACCATGGCTTCCTCATCTGTAGAATGGGAATAATAATAGCATTTACTCCAGTTGCTAATTAGGATTCTTGACATAACATATATACTGCATTTGAAACAATGACTGGCAAATTTAAGTATTTAATAAATCTTAGCTTTCTCCTTCTTCATATTTTTCATTACATTATTTTTTGATAGCCAGCTCTTACAGGGATATAAAATGCTTACATATTACCACCCAAATATGCCAATTTATTAATTTATAATTAGAAGATATTACAAGCACTAAGGGAACCAGAGAAGTCATGGTACCCTCTCCAGCATCATCCTACAGAGAAGCCCCACCTGGGGAACCTGGAATAAGATTAAAAGCTACTAACAGAATTGACAGATCTTATTTCATTGTTCAGTCAAGCTATTGGGTGATTTATTCTTCACTAAAAAGAATTTTGCATATGCCAAATAGATTAAATATCTTTATTCACCAACCTGGGAAACTTTTCCATTGAGAAACATTGACAAGGAGTTGGTAACCAATTTGATTGATTTTTTTAAAAAGAAATTTAAAACAAACATGTTCTAGAAATTTTTTAAGTTATTATTTATTCTTTAATTCAAGTATAATTCATATGCAGTGTTATAATATTTCAGATGTACAATATAGTGATTCAACTTCTATGCATTACTCAGTGCTTATCACTGTAAGTGTACTCTTAATCCCCTTTACCTGTTTCACCCATCCCCTCTACTTTCCCCTTGGTAACCACCAGTTTGTTCTTCATTAAAGTTTTTTTTTTAATTTAATGATACTTTAGAGTCATAGAAAGCACTGTTAATTATCACATGACCTGAGGAAATCAGCCTATTTCCAAAGAAGAAAGCAAACTAAGAAAACAATGGGAAAACCAAAGGCATATAAGTTTGACAACTATGAGATAAAATCACAATTAATGCTGTCAAAGCAGACATTGCTCTGGACAAAATTAAATAGGCAGGGAAGACTTTATTCAAGACTACTGCAATAGCGGGGAGAGGCCAGAACTCCGTCTGAGCTCAACAACAATGAAATATATAGGGCAGGGAGTTTTTAAGGGCTGGGATGGGGGAATCTGTGTAAGTCATCTGTCTTTATGAATCAACGTTACCCAAAGGAAAAGTGACGTTTTTCCTATCTTCATGACAGTAGATAGTTATGCAATTTGAAGCAAGGATCCTTGAAGTTAGGATCCTGCCCTTCTACAGAGACTGGGAGATAGGGGTGTTATTTTTTTCAAGGATTACATTTCAAAAGAATGGTTCCCCTGGGTCCTTAGGAAAACATTCCTGGGTTGTAGAACTGGCAAAAGGCTTTCTAAAAGATTTACATCTCAATGGAGCAGAGAAAAGATTTACAAGTTTTCTAAAGTGAATGCTCTAAGAAAGGGGTGTGCAAGAGACTGGAATCAAGAAGAAGCCTGTCTAAGGTTTAGCCAAGCTGAGGGCAACATGAAATCCATCTTGTTCGACACCTAGCTTTTATATAGTTTAATCACAGAAGCAGTGTGTGGCCTCTACACACAGTTGGAAAGAAATCAGCAAGAGAGATTGCTGAGGCGCCATGCCTGTTGGAAAAGCATTCAAGATTTATGATAATAAGGTGTAATGAAATGAGGAAGCCAAACCTTTTATGGTCAAATATGTAGGTAGACAACACACTGCCCTGAGCAAAACACTGGACAGAGGGAAGCAAGGGAGACGTGCTTTTCATTTTGTCTAAGTCTCTGAAGTCCAGTCCACATGCTTGGAAATGTCTTGGGTACTTCATACAGGGTTGCTACTCCCAGTCCTATAGCAGCGGTCATTGTCAGTGCCCAGTGTCCTCCAGCCAGGGTGAGCGGGCCCTTGGTGCTGTGCCCTCACACTGATGACTGCATGCCATGGACCCTGTTATGGGACAGTCATCTCAGTGGCATTCATAAGCTGACCTGGGTACCCTAGCAGGGTTACCTGGGCTTCCACCACTCCACGTGTCACTTCCTATCACCCCAGAAACCGAACCTGTTCCAGCTGTGGGTAAAGTGAGTCAGGCAACTTATTATCCAACTCTAAACTCCTCAGTAAAGCTATTATCTTAAAACCTGTGATGTGAAAAAGTACTATGTCCAAGTAAGAGGTTCCTAAGTCATATTTTAGGTTGAAAAACTTTGAATCTTACAATCTCAAAATTTTCATGTCAGTTTTTAGAAGAATAAAATGAAATTAGTAGGCTAGAAAGTATTAGGTAAAATGGAATTAATAGACTAGGAAGATGAGAAAGTTCTAGAGATATATTCCTGGAACAGTGAGTGATCATCCTTAAGAACACTAAAATAAGACTTCAGATAGATGTTACGCAAGGGGGCAGGAGACCTAGGATCTAATTCTTACTGTATACCTACAGATGGGTTCATCAACCTGATGAACGTTGGTTTCCTTAGAGCTGGGATGGATTGGATGATTTACAAGGCTCTTGAGAGTTCTGGCTTTCTGATTCCTACCTAGGGTGGGAATTCTAACAAGCTGTGCTTCATGTTCTCTTTAAATGATACAATGCTGTGGATGGGTGAATCCGCAACTCCAGAAATGCGTATCCTTCATCCACTATGTGAGTCCTGCTTCTGGCATCACTTGTTTCAATGATTGCTTAATTTCCTTGCATGTTTTGGGCTTGTGGCAAACAGATCTATTTGTGCAGCAAAAACCCCGGTCAAATATTTCTACAAAATTTTGGTGTTATAAAGTTTGTGGGACAGAACAAAATTAAGGGCAATAGCCTCACATTTTCAACATAAGAAATTTGATATTTTATATAGCTTGAAATAAATAGTTCTTAGAATCAAATGAAAGAATTTTGTTTTTAAAAACTGTGCCATTTGACAAAATTACTTTGCTTGTAAACTCTGTGCAGCAACTATATTTCATCTTCATGGTATAAGAAGTAAAACATCCCTCCATGGAAAATTTATTTGTCCAGATATTAAATATATTCAAAACTAACCACATAGTATATTGATGGAGATATTTTGCTAGGCAAAAAAGTACACCAATATTTCAAAACCAAGGAAACTAAATCCATAAGATGAGTTTTGGAAATAGGATTTGGCATCCGAGAAGAGAAACTTGTAAAAAACATTCTTTGGCAATTATCAGTCATTCTCTTGACCCTAATCAGGGTATGCTGGAGCAGAAGAATCAGAAATAATGATTACTAACTCTGCAAGTGCTTTATTCGTATTTATTCAGTGACTCTACATAGTATTTAACATCACAAACTCTCACCCTCCCTCGCTAACTCCATGAATGAATCCTTATTCGAGATGGTCCTTTAACCTAGTGGGGAAAGGGCTTGCCGGGTGCTGGTGCTCCTTGTTAGGCACATTTTCTACATCTCTCTCAATGCTTTCATTGTCAAATGAAGAGACTGACCTTTGTTTCACAATCCATGGTTAAATTTTCATGTACTCTCCATTTAGTCAACAGGTATGGAGAAACTCCCTTAGTATCAAGAAGGGTTTAAAGTTTTTCCATTTTGGCCTTTGATGATTATTCTTCCCATTGGAAAGCTGGAAGCTAATATTGTAGCTTGAATAGGGGTGTGTGTGGAATGTTACAGCCTGGAGTGGAAGGGAAGTTACCTTGTCCAGGTGTACTCTGACTCCCAACTTAGAAAGCTGGTTTGTGGAGAGCCTTTCCTGAAAGTCCATCTAGGTAAGCCCTGATCTGTTAATCTGATGGGCCAAGTGACTTTTCCTTCCTTTTCCTTCAGGTGATTCCTTTTATTTATTTCTGTTCCTGTACCTCTTTTCATATTCAAGCTCCAACAAAACATACTGACATTAACAATGTTTTTGTAGTGCTGCTTTTGCCAGCAGACATATATTCTGAATTAATAATCACTTCTTTACTAGACTGAAAGCAAAGCCATTTAGATATTTTTGAATAATATTTTACTCCAGATCTCATAGATTAAATAATAATTTCTTCTCCAGTACAACATCTGTGTTTCCTGGGTCTCTGCCTGCCAGTGACAGATAAATAACAAATTTTTACTTTTCCATTCCTTCTTTCCACCCTTAATGGGTATTTTTGTTGTGCTTTTGGTGATGGTGGTGGTGGTGGTGATGGTGGTGGCAGTGATGGTGTGTGTGATGAATTGCTGAAAACACGATTTTTTTTTCAAGTCACAAACATTATAAGACTGAACAGGTCTGGAGACACTCAGATCTTGTGATTGCATTAGGATATAGAGGCTCATCAGCAATTTATTTACAAAACAAGATATTTGACAGATGGTTAAATACATATGTTTGGTTTGACCAAATTTAAATTACGGAAGGTGACATTTTGCTGACCTCACCTCTGCATTCTAGGCTAATGCTTTGATTCAGAGACAAAGATGGATACAGCTAAACTAATACAAATAAACAACTTTATTTGTAACTTTTCCATAGACTTTTTTTACATTGTTACCTTTGGCATTTGGTTGGGAAAAAACTTCATGCCTTCAACTTCTCCAGTCAGTTTAGCTACTCTGTTGTGTCAGGCAATCAATTACAACAGACCCCGGATTTTTTTTAGCCCAGTGACATTAGCAAAGTTTCTTACTTCCTGGGCTTCAAGGCTTAGCATTAATTTGTCAATCCTTTCCAGCACTTTTTGGATTCTAGTATCCCAGGACATGGCAATATTTTAAAAATTAAATCCCTGTGCAGACCTGAGAGAAATGGGTAGATGTGCATATGGACGAGTTGTAGCTTTGTGTTCTCTTTAACGTGCAATTTCAAATCCACTGATCCTAAAACTGAACAGCGTGATCCAGCACACCATTCAAATAAACATAGCAGTGATTTGTTAGGAAGGCAACTGGTTGTAACTGTGTTTCAAGATCAGCTTCTCCAGGAAGCAGAGATCTGCCAGCTGCGTTTGTTAGCCCCTCATTCCTGGTTATTGTTTGTTTCTGTTCTTTGATCTCAGACTCCCATCCACCATTTGCATTTTCTATTTCCAGTGAAAAGGTTTTTGTATGATTTTACCTTTGCACCCATAAGTCACTTAAAAGAACAGACACCCAAAGGCAAAGGTATCAATCATCTTTTTGAAGGTCCCTGGGAAATTATTATGTATGTGTGGGTGGTGAATACATTCCACCCTTCAAAGGGCAGGATTTCTGGATTAGGAACATGGTCAGGAAAACACAGCAGTCATTAGCCTGATTGCTTTCCCAACAAAGAAACACAGCGCAGTTTGACCGCATAAAAGATCAACACAATGGAGCCCAACATAGGATAAAACAGAGTGTCAGGGTCTTGGCCTAGCTTTCAAATAATCTTCTATGAACGATTGTCCTCAAAAAATAGAAATCAGTAAAATGATTTAATAAAATGGCTAGAGAATTCCAAATCTTAAAATATATCCCCTAATAGTTTTTATAAAAAGGATTTTGTTTGCTTTCGAAATCTCGTGACTTCTTTATATCCTTCAGTCTAGTCTTCTTATTTTTACTGGCACCATTCCCCTTAGTTGCTAAGAGTGAAGTTAAAACCACCAAATTTTATTTGTTGTGTGAATTACATTATAGGTTCTCTCTGAAGGGGTAACTCTACATAGATCATTTAATGATAAAGGGTTTTCAAAACACTCCATCCCAACAAAGAAAAGAGAGCTACTGGGCAGAAATCAAAGAAGATCCAGGAGCAAGTGAGTTCAGGAGAGAAGTTCAGGTATGGAAAGTGAGTCTAGGTAAAGGATGCCTGGCAGGAAGCTTATCTCTCTCACCTGTCCTCTCACCAGGGACTGACTTCCTGCTTTACGAATGCTTGAAGACTGTGAGAAAAGATGGTACTGTTTCTGTCCATCCTTTTGGCTTTGTGTTTTAATGTTCATTTGAAAATATAATTATAAAGAACACCTTAGTGAGACTGTGGTACTGGAGACCTTCTCGAGGCTTCGAAAACTTGGGTAGGAAACCACATTGCTGGTTTGGTCTCAGAATTCCAGATCCAGAGATGGTATTTTCACATTACATTTTATGTTGGTTAGATTTATCAGAGCAGCCACCCGCCTCGGTTTCTTTACTGGTTGTTACAGATAAAAGTTGTATTTAACTTACAGTGTTGTGAGGAGGAAAAGTTTTAGAACATTGCTTGACACAAAATGTAAGCAGTCATTCTTAGTGTTATGTGCATTCTCAGCTGGCATGTGTTGTCCTGTTAATTTGTGAAATACACATTTAAGCGGGTCCAGAATTATTTTATCCTTTTTTCAGAATATTCTGTTCATGACTTCGAATTAATTGGGAGCTGCGTTAACTTTTAGACGACTCTTTCATGAGGAAAAAGCAGTGGAGCAACAATCTGAGGGGTTGCAATAGATATTTCATTTGGGTCTGAGAAAGTCAGCTGCGCTGCTCACCACTCCAGCCCAGAACCCTGTGAGTGGTCCCCAGGCTGCCAGGAACACAATCACCAAAACAAAACACACTCTCTTTTTATTTCTATGAGTGTCTCTGCATCTCTCTCTGTCTCTCTCTCTCTCTCTCTCGATAAACCCTGTTTGATTTTTTAGGTACTGTGTCTTGTTTTCTAGATTTTAACAGGGCAGTCTTCCTTCTATTGACATTTCTTTTAGTTCCCTTATGCTGCTATTTATGTTACAGTTTTCATTCAAGTGAAATGACATGGGATTCTTTTCTTCATATTTCAGCTGGGAAAGCCCTGCTACTTGAGTGTTCCTGAAAATAGTTATTGCTTATTTCACCTGAATAGTTTTGTGTTTATCTGAGGCCTTAAGTACCAAAATTTAATTGGTCTATGCCATCAGTGATGCAACTGGCAAAAGGGAGGTTTAGGAAGTTAGAGACCTATCCAAGTCTGCCACTATTTATAGCCATGACTATGGACAAATCGAACTAACGTCTTATCTTTCTTACAATGAGACAATGAGAGAAGACAATTTCTCCCAAGAGTACCTGAACACCACCTCAACAGACTATTTAAATTATCAAATCAGACTAAGCTTTAATGCAGAGTAATTACTTAGTTAAATTCTTACTGCACGCACCAGCTGGTAGGGACTCATGTTGAGAACAAGGTCAGGTATAGGCAAAATTTAGTGTTATATTTTCCCTGGACATTAATTGCCATATGAGATAAATCTTGTTTCTTCTACATAAAAGAGGTGTAGCCTGTGAGGGTAAGAGGACTTTTCGTCATCTGATAAGAGAAGCAAGGTCAGTGTGATTAGACAGGAAGGATCAAAGAAGAGAATGGGATGGCTTACAGTTGAAGAGGTTGGCAGGGACCAGATCATGCAGAGCCTTGTAAGTTATGCTAAGATTTCCCACCTTGTCCTAAGTGCAGTAGAAGTCAAGAAAAGGAATTTAAGCAGTGAAGCTGTACAATCAAGTTTTTATTTTAAAAAATCACTGTGGCTCCAAATGAAGACCAGATTCAAGGACAGATTTAGCTATGGATCAAGTAAGGATTGCTTGTCATTTCAACCATGATAGAGCCAACAGATACAGGCAGGTGGTTAGATTTCAGAGAAGTTTTGGTGAACGATGTGTATTTGCATGTTCCTGCACTCATGTATTTCTACCTGTGAATAGATTTATTTACACTGTCTTAGTCTCTTTGGGCTGCTATAAAAAAGTGCCATAGATTGAGTGGCCTATAAACAGCAGAAATTTATTTCTCACAGTTCTGAAGGCTGAGAAGTCCAAGATCAAGGCACCAGCAGATTCAGTGTCTGGTGAAAGCCTGCTTCCTAGATGGCTGTCTTTTCTCTGTAAACTCACCTGGGGGATGGGGCAAGCTAGCTCTCTGGGGTTTCTTTCGTAAGGGCAGGAATCCCATTCACAAGGGCTCCATATTTATGACCTCCTAAACTCCCTACCTCCTAATACCATCACCTTTGGGATTAGGGTTTCAGCATAGTTGAATTTGGTGGGGGGATACAAACACTCAATCCATAGCATAAACACACATGTATGTATACAGAATATATATCTGTTTATGAACATACTTTAGAAAAAAAAAGGTTGTAAAACATATACCAAAATGTTTATATTTGGTGTACTGGGCCATATCAAGGTTGTTGGATTTACAGCAATTTTTATTTCCTCCTTTACATTTTCTCTTTTCCTAATATTCTGCAATGAAAATATGTCTAAATAAAGGTAACATATATTTACAGAATGTTATAGAAATTAAGTTATAAATAGGGCTAATATCAAGAGAGTCGTAGCTAATGCAAGTTCCATTACAAAAACTGTTCCCCACACTCCAATACTGCTTTTAACATAAAAAAAATATTTTTTAAATAATTTTTTTAAAAGGCAAATTCTTGGGGCTCCTGGGTGGCTCAGTTGGTTAAGTGTCCAACTTTTGATTTTTGGCTCAGGTCGTGATCTCAGGGCCGTGAGATGGAGCCCTGTATCAGGCTTCACGCTCATCAGGGAGTCGGCTTGGGATTTTCTCTTTCCCTCTCCTTCTGCCTCTCCCCCTGCTCTCTCTTTCTCTCTCTCTCTCAAATTAAAAAAAAAAAATCTAAAATAAATAAATAAATAGGCAAATTCTTGTGTTGTAGATTCTCTCAGTTTGTCCATGAATTATGAATACCTCTTAAAAAATAAAAAAATAACAATTAATAATATGGTTGACTTAATCAAATGTCCTTTGCCATTGAATGACAGAATTCAATAATGCAACTGACCTGCATTGACATGTGATATGACCTGGTGACCTGCAAATGACATGTGATATGTGGTATTCATATTTCCGCATCTTCTGTTTCTGAAATGTAAATAATCTTCAGTTTCTAGTTTTATTTTTAAAAATTAATATTTAAGAGGAATTATCTCCAGATTGTTAGATTAGAATCCATTAAGAGTTCTAAATCGATTTTAAAAATTTGCATCTAGAGAGGTTTTCTTTTTTAATTTTAACAGTTATTTTTTTCCATAGATCATCTGTCTGCATAGGAATTTAGGGTATTCTTACTTAATGGTACATAAGCATTAATCAATACTAAGTGAAAACAAACAAGTTATATATATCTTTGCACTCCCTTTTACTTAATATCAGATAATCAATTCTTACTAGAAATTCTGAACAGATACATAAGCAGTCGACAAAAATGTTGTTTCCTGGTCTTCTCTTAGATGATGTCTATGATGATAAATATAAAACGTTCTAATGACAGAAGAAATATCTTTGTATTTTAAGTCATATACATTTAGATGCACATACGAATAAATAACAAAACAAGAGGGACAGGGAAGAGGTGTCACAAATAACTCAGTCTAGGACACAACCTGAAAATGTCTATTTATAAAAATTTATAAGCAATAAAAATAAAGTTAAATTGCTTTTAATGTAAAATTTAGGATTTAGCTTTCTATAGGTCTACATAGTTGGCGTTGTTTCTGCTCTATTGGGTGACTTCTTTTATTGGAATTTATTGTTATGTTAATATCTTCTATCACCCCTTGTATGATTGTGTATATACTAGGCCATGGTAATATATTCTTCTAAATAACTAAGGACCTTGAGCATCTTTTTGCTCATATGTGCTAAATATGAGCAAATAGACTAAATCATGAAAATTGTAGTAATTTTACAATGCTATAGGAAGATAACCACATATTTCTTTAAAAGCAGTTTTTCTTTGGTTTTTGATAGAGCAGAGAATCCTAATGGACAGGCAAGACAAATTATTTAATGTGTGAAATACTCATACACCTGTTGAAAGGATAACACATCAAATATGAATATGTCTTCTCTAGCTATCTACGTTATCTGCAAGAGGAAATCTTGGCAAGGTATAAAATGCAATAGACGTCTGCAGTCTATTTGTAATGAGCGTATTTCTTTCAAAGAGAAATGTAAATGTAAAATGCAAGAGGCTTACTGAGGAGTCATCTCATGCTTTCCTTGAGCCCCTCAGGGTGTCCGGAGTGATGTTCCCATCTAGTGTGGAGAATCACCTATGCAGACCTGCCAAGGTGGTCCTTGTTGGCAACCTAAAACCAGCCAGTCTTTTGTCTTGCGCTCGGTAGTGATCATCTTGGCAGGATAGAGGTTCTTTCGGTCTCATAGTTTCTATTCACACCAACACTGTTTTTTCTTGGTAAACTCTTCATTGTTAACAATTCAAACAGTAATCCCTTCCCCTGTCCCCATACACAAGGAAGAATCAACCTTTGCCATGGTGTCTTCTCTGTACTTCCTCTGTTTCCTGGGAGAGTAGAGCGTAGAATTTGGGTTAGGACACAGTTCTCATGCTTTTGAAACTATTGCTTTACTCATCTGTACTCTCCTCATTAGAATGCAAGGAAATGGTCTTATTAATTTTGATTCCTAGAACCTTGTCCTGGGCTTGGTTCATAGGAAGCACTCAATAATTCGATAAATCTCGACTTTTAATTCTCACAACTAGCCATGTGAATTAGACACCATATTCCTCATTTTACAAAAGAGTAAACCTAGATTCACACGATTTAAGTGATATGTCCAATACCATTAGTGTAACTGAGCCTGAAAATAATTCTTTGGTTCTCACTGACAAGATCTAGACTCCAGAGAATAATTCTAGATTTAAAGAACAATGAAAAACCCTTCAATGTGTTTTACAGTGAGAAATGGAAATAAGACCAAAGTATGTTTGTTTTCATTATGATTTTTTTGAGAAATGTGTTCTTCCTATATATAGTTGGTAGGAAAGTCAAAATTTATGAAACAGGCACCTGAGATACATCATTGTCTATTATTTGTTCTTTAAGAGAACTGACCTTTAACACTGGAGCAAAAATACATTTTAAGAAATTCTGTAATTCAAAGCATTTTGTACTTAAGTCAAACTCATAGAATTTTACATCAGCAAAGGATTTGCTCATTTCTGATGTGTTCTTTCATATATTAATTCAGTACACGTTTCCTGCTCACATATGCTAAGCACTGACTCTTTGTTTAATCTTACCTTAGTCTTACACTTGTTAAAATATTGTCCCATATCATATATTTCCAGTTCAAACATAGAATTAATATTCTTGGTGATTTTTGATGGTTTTTTAACCTTAGGTTTTGTTTATTTTGCAACAGGACTTCTAATTTAAGTGGAATATATGTTCAACCAGGGCTATGCATTCCTCTTGTTTTATGAATTGTCATCATTTATACAAGGCTTTCCCCTCTTCTAGAGAATTATAGAGTGTTTTGTGATTGTCATTGTTTTGATTTAGAATTATAATATAAGGACATATATTTAGTATATAGTTTTATATTTTAGCAAAATCACAAGTATATCAATATTGCCAGGACAGTTTCCCAACAAGGCTGTGATTTCTGAGTATTTGCCCTCTAACTCCAAGAACACAACAAAATTTAATTTAAGGATTTAAAATCTAAGTGGGATTGGTGCTGCTTCATCAGGGGTGCATTGGGTGGTTTATAAACCGAACACCAGAATGGCTAAAAGAAAGCTTCTCCCAGAGCCCATTAACCTTCAAGAAGCCTTAGCTTTTCTTTTCTGACACAAGTGAAGTGAACAGGATTTTAATAAAAGTCCTGCAGCAGATATACCTGAAGGGTCAGAGCTCATGATAAAGCTGCCAGCACTGCAACTTTAAGAAAACATCCTGACGACCTTTAATAACACTGGGTCTGCCAGTGCTCACTGTGGAAGATCTGTATTTTAAAATCCCATTTGAGAAACCGATCCCCCATTTGACAGGATCATGGTCTTTGATCTTATTTTTGGTTTGCAAGAGTTGACTATGTGCCCTGTAGAAGCTGGCCTTTTGTGTGGCTCTGGTGACCTCAGGAAATATTTTTCTGTAGTGATAGATATGCATCCCTGTCCTCAACGATGACGTTCTGATTACCTATCTCATTAATACTAAGTGCTCTACATCTTCTAAAAGTAGAAGGAGCTTAATATACAGAAGTAGACTTGGTTCATGTAAGCTTCTACTCCAAGCGTTTTCATTTTTGTCTCTTAATCTCTCTTCAACCCTTTATAAATTGTATAATCCCTGAAATTGGGAATCGGTAATATACAACAATAATTTCAGTATCTCTGTGTGCACTAATAGAACAAAAGTGAAATTATCAGTGTAAACTTGTCAGGTATTATAATTCCCATTTAATAGTGAGTAACCAAGGACTTTAAAAAATTAAGTCATTTGCTCAGGTTATACGTGTAAAAATTAACAATGCCAGAATTCACTGTTTTCAGATAATTCAGTCTCAAAAACTCATGCTATTTACAGTCTCTAAGATATATTTCTCCATTTCTGTCCCCATCATCTTAGTTTAAATCAATTTAAATGAACAAATAGCTTTGCTTGAATAAAACCATGGGTAAAAAAGAAAAGCTTGATTTAAACTATTTCAGAGCGTAGAAATAGAGGACAACTTCCATATGCATTTTATGAAGTAATTTCAACAATGGCAACTCTGACAAAGGATTTTTATCAAAACAAAGCCAAAAAAAAAAAAAAAACCCAAAAAAACCCATCTCAGACCACTCTCACCTATGGGCCTCAATGCAAACATCTTAAATAAAATAAGATTAAACAGAATTCAGCAGCACATTTTAAAAAATATTATATCATGAACACACAAGGATTCTTCCAGACATGCAAAATGATTCACCAGTAGGAAGTCTAGTGATATGAGTCACCATATAAATAAAACCAATGAGAAAACACTTCCCAGGGATGTTGAAAAGGAATTTGACAAAATTCAATACCAGATTTTAAAAATATGCAAAAACAGAAAAATCATTGTTAAATAGGAATTGATGAATACTTCTTTAACATGATTTTATGTTAGTGTGTCTGTCTATATCCATACCAAAATCTATATTTCTGTCTCCAAAAGCCAGCATTCAGCTAGCATCCACCATAAAGGACAACACTAGAGGCATTCCTACCAGAACAAGGTGATGCTGCCCACTATTTTTACTATGACTTAACTTTCTCTTGGAGATAGATAGCAAAGAAAGCAATTAGAGGTATATAACTTGAAAAGAAAGAGATAAAACTACCTCTATTTTTAGATGATATGATTATCTGAGAAACTGAGAAAAATCAATGTAACAACTACTAGATACAAGAGATAATTTAATAAAACAGCAGGGTGTAACTTTAACATAGAGAAATCTAGCCTATATATAATTAAATAAAAGCAGGTTTGAAGATGTAATAAAAGGGAAGAAAGAACTCCTTACCTCAATTTCAGATAATAACAGTTTCCAGTATTTTTTCTTTCCATTTGGAAGATGGGGCAAGTGTGGTATGTGCAGAGAACAGTGAGAAGTTCTTGTGTTTCTGTAGAAGGGGAAAGGGTCAAAATCCAATGGAAGACCCTGTAGGTGGTTCTTATGAAGATTTGGGAGTGGGGTGGGGGGGATGGGCAAAATAGATACAAGGGCTTAAGAGGTACAAACTTCCAGTTACAAAATATAAGTCATGGAGATGAAAAGTACAGCATAGGGAATATGGTCAATAATATTGTAATAACTTTGTAGGGTGACAGTGGTGGCAAAACTTTATTGTGGTGAGCACTGAGTAATGTATAGACTTGTCGAATCACATACATAACATTGTATGTTAATTATACTTCAATGAAAATAAATAAATAAAAAGATTGAGGTCAAAATAGAAGTGGTGCTTTAGAAAAATTAATCACAGGAAAAAAGCGGGTAGGATGTGATGAGAACCTGAAAAGATGAAGCAGTGGTATAAATGGTTCTACATAAGTAGGACAAATGTAATAGACATTTAAAAGGATGTACAATCTCTCTCTATCTCTCTCTTTTTTAGAGAGAGAGAGGGAGGCGGGAAAGGCAGAGGGAGAGAGTATCTCAAGCAGGCTCCATGTTCAGTGTGGAGCCCTACTCAGGGCTAGATCTCACAACTCTGAGATCATGACCTGAGCTGAAATCAAGAGTCAGATGCTTAACCAACTAACCCACCCAGGCACCCCCAAAAGGATGTACAGTCTTAATGGTTGGAATCAGACATTTATAGAGGGCAGTGGCTTAATTGAGCAAGTGGGAGAAATTACCAGAAGGCTTGTAGAATTGTTTGGGGACGAGAACGGAGACATCAGTCAAAGCAGTGCTGTGGAGACTGTGGTCAGTAATTATTACACCAAAATTTCCTATCTGATCTGTAGGTTTTCTCAACCATTCATGTGTTGAAAGGTAGAAATTAAGGCTCGCCAGACATCATCAAGAATGCTGTTTGTTCTACTTCAACCAACATGTCCCTCCTTCAGTCCTGTTGGTTTCTCTTCTCAGCCAGGGATTCTCCACCCGCCGTATCCCTCAGCCTTGACCACCTGGGCAAATGCCACATCATCGGAAAAGCCCACCTCTTACTGTTTTATGTTCCCCAGACCTTGGTTTTTTACCTGACATACATTTAGTTATTTATTGTTTGTCTTCTCCCAATAGAGATACCTTCATGATAGCAGAGGAATGTTTTTCTGTTTTCTTTCTTTTCCTTCATTATTGTATTCCCAGAACCCAAAACTATAGCTGCCACATCCTGGGCAGCCGGTAATATTAGTTGAATTAATAAATGAGCAAAATGAGTGACTGAGAAATTTCTGGTAATAGTATCCTATGGAACTCTTGCAATCATATCTTATTTCATAATCAAGACGATTTTGAGAAAGGAGGAAAGCCTTGGAGAATTTTTCTTAAAAAAACTCTGTAAGGCCAGACTTCCAGAGGTTTGAAATACCTTGGCTTTTAGCACAAAGTCTGTCTTCTCAGGAGACAGTTTTGCTCTGTCATTTTAATTCATACCAAAGTATACCTGCATATATACATATATGCATGCATACATAAATTGTTACAAATTCTGTACTTACTCTCTTCTGCTCCATTTTAATTGACAGAAAATCTATTTGTTTCATTTAAAATTGCTTTTTATGTAGGAAATCTCTTTCCCCTGGACTTCTTTCTTATAGGGAGTAGAGATATAAAAGAATAGATCACAATACATTTTTAAAGAATAAAAAAAAACGTACTGTTTAGTCCTTGCAAGTAGTTTGTCTTTTGCATAAGCAAGGAGGACTCTTATTTATAGAATATATATTTTTAAAAAATCTTTAGTTATCTAAGATTCTGAGTCCCTGTGAATTATAAACCAAAAAAACCCAGATAAATAAATAAATGTATACACAGATAAATAAACACATACATAAATAAATAAGCAATATCTATGCTACATAGATTTTTTTAAAAAAAAGAAAAGGGAAGTATATTCTGACTATCCTTGATTCCTGAGGTCACTCGTTTTCTAAGAGGGAAGCAGTTATTTGTTTGTTTGCTACATTTTGGCCACATCTTCAGCCCTTCCTCAGGCCTTTCTCTTTGTCTTGCATTATTTCTTCTTTTAGGAAATTTTCGGACCTGCCTTTGTAAAACCTCAAATCTCTCCGTGGTTTTATTATTATTTTTTCACTCTATAGAAGAGTTCATTAGTTCATTAAACTTTTAATAATGGTGATAACAGTTAACAACTGATGTATAGTTCAAATTAATACTACCAGAAATCACAGGGCACCTGGGTGGCTCAGTCAGTTAGATGTCTGCCTTCAGCTCGGGTCACGATCTCAGGGTCCTGGGATCGAGCCCCCACATTGGGCTCCCGGCTCAGCTGGGAGTCTGCTTCTCCCTCTCCCTCTGCCTGCTGCTCTGCCTGCTTGTGCTCTCTCTCTTTCTCTGTCAAATAAATAAATAAAATCTTTAAAAAATAAAACACTACCAGAAATCAAGATTTAAACAATTTTTAAGTTGCTGCATATGTGAAGAATCATGATTTTTTTTCCCATTTGCCATTGTATTATGATTTATTCTATCCACAATATTACTCTTTTTTAAAAGATTTTATTTATTTGAGAGAGGGAGGAAGGGAGCGAGCGCAAGTAGGGGGAGAGGAAGAGAGAGAAGTAGAGTCCCTGCTGAGCAGGGAGCCCAACTTGGGACTCCATCCCAGGGTCCTGGGATCACCTGAGCTGAAGGCAGACACTTAACTGATTGAGCCACCCAGGTACCCTGAATATTACTCTTAAGTAGTGCTGTCCAGTTTGTCCAGAATATTCTGCAGTGATGGAGATGCTCTATATCTGCACTGTCTGGTATGGTAGCCATTAGCTACATGTGGCTACTGAGCACTGAAATAGGGCTAGCACAACTGCAGAATTGGCTTTTTAATTTTATTTAACTGTAATGAATTTATAACATTCACATTTAGCTAGTGGCTGCCGTACTGAAAGGCATAGCTCTGGTTTGTCACCCCATTTCTGCATTTCTTCTGTCATCTCTCCATATTTCTGTCTGAACACTGAGGAAGCTGTCTTATACCTCTGATTCCATGATTGCCTTAGAAAAACAGCCCTCTACCTGTGGTAGACAGAATAATGATCCTTATAATGACATCCTGATGACCGTGTGAAGATGTCGCCCTACATAATAAAGGGACTTTGCAGGTGTGAATAAATTAAGGATTTTGAGAGGGAGAGATGATCCTGGCTTATCTGAGTGTGCCCAGTGTGATCACTAGTGGTGTTCTCAGAGGGAGGCCACAGAGTTAGAGCTGGAGCAAAGATATAAGAACAGTAAGGACAGAAGCAGAGATTGGGGAGCGGGGGGGCGATGCTACTGGCTTTGAAGCTGGAGGAAGTGAGCCAAGGCAGGTTGGCAGCCTTGGAGCCTGAAAGAGCAAAGAAATGAATTCTCCCCTGGAACCTCCAAAAGGAAGGCATCCCTGGGGACACATTTTAAACTTTGGACCTCCAGAACTGTACAATAATAAATTTGTGTTGCTTTAAGCCATTATGTGTGTGGCAACTTGTTAGAACAGCAATGGGAAACGAACAGGCTGCCCTAGCAAACCCTGTATGGCCAGTACTCGGGTCTGCGGTGATGCTCCCCAGAGGGGCTGGTACTTGGTTGTATATGCCCAGCATAAGTGCAAGTGCACACGTGTTTTATAACACCGATGTCCCGGGTAGCTTCTGAGACCTGGGCCTCTGAAGCGGAAGGATGCTTGTGAGTAAAATACCCCTGTCGCTTCCCTCCTGCAGTGAGCAGGCACCTCCTCATACGTGTGTGGTCTTGTGTGAAGGCACCGAAGCAACACAACGGCCACCTCTCCCCCCACCTCCCACCCGAGCTGTGGCTGCATCTGTGAGTAGATGCAGAACGGCTGTTTTACTCATGTTGTTTTGTCTTGTTTTACAGTTTGGTTTAAACTTTCCTTTAAACCAACTTTAATCTTGAAGTTAATCATTTTGAAATTGAGCTCTGAGTGCATCTGGGTCCACTGCACCCCACCAGAGAAGAACCACTGTCCTTACTTTCTCGTAAAGGCCCTTTGTTTTTGGTTTTGGTTTTGCAGTGTGACTCCCTACGTGAGTTTCACCTAAGAGAAAATTGGCATTAACCGTGAGATGCTACCTAAAGCATCTGTCAGTGCAACTGGGTGTACATGGGGCTGTGGAACAGAATTTCACCTCATTGTTCTATGTCTGGTTAGGGCAGTCAAGCAGAAATTTTACAAAATTTTACAAAATTTTTGTACTTAGTCAATTGCTAGGCTGAATACATTGACTTATTACTTTGGGAGTAGAATTCTTGTTTGTTTAGTTTTTTGTGTTTTTTTTTTTTTTTTCATGGTGGGAGAGATTTCTATTATGGTGGTATATCCTGAGTTAACCTCAATCGTGACAAACCAGAAATGAATTTCTAGATATAAACAGAAGGGAAATGCTAAAGGTTTGTGCCTGCTTTTCAATATACAAATAGAGATGGAAACTTTCCACTCCACTTGAAAAGGAAATATTTGTGAGATCTGTTTTGCAGTAGTGACAAAAATAATCAACACTAAAAAAAATTAAATGCTCAGCAGTAAACTCAAGTATAGACTTGAGTAATTAGGTTTGGGAATACATTTTTGCTTCTGAGGCATAAGCCCTTAAAAACCCACAGTTTATTAATTATCTGAAACAGTGAGAAAAACTCCAATGTTTTGACATAAACATAATGTCATAACAGCTTAGAATAAAGTACAATCAAAAACCTTTAACCAGAAGCAAATTATAGCCTATCAATTTTTCTATAGGGCAATCAGACCACTCTTAAGTAAGATAATAAATCTGTAGAAATGAGCTGTTTGTAATTAAAATGAAGCATGCCAAATTATTTCATGACCATTTATAAAGTCAAGTGCCTGTTAATAAAACAGTTAGATTTTCATTGTTATTACTTTCTTTAAAATTATTTCCACTCAAGATGAATTATTTTCTTGAAAGTAGTCCAGCTTTGGGGGATTCTGAAATTTAATTATTCTGGGTTTGAAAAAAATTGTAAATGTCCCCATAATTTCCGCTCCACTCTGTATTTGAAATGTTGATTGAGGTTCCTATTGGCTCCAAATATATGAGTTGAATAATTGTCATTAGTGAGTGACTTGTTTTTTGCCTTACTATAAATTTTTTCTATTTCTAGTGAACTGAAGAATAGAAGAATGAGTTTATTTTATATCTAAAGTTCAACTTTATAATGTTCTAAGAAATAACTTTATGATATCAATCATAGAATAGTGATCACAATATTAATATAGCCCTACTGTCAAATCCTTGTGCTATCTTCATTTCTGAACTTAAAACTAGATTAAAGCTGAAGTACCTAGTTAGGAAATGACATCATGTAAGTGAGTGGAGAGTTAACTACCAGGAATGTGAACAACATAACATCTGCCCAATATTTAATACCATTATTAGTCATCATGTAAAAATAATTAAAGTACTTTTACCTCTCCTCAGCTTTGCTCTTTAAGTTCTAGCCATGATAGATTCCTGCTATGCGTAATTTACCAGGCTGTTAAAAACCTTCATACCTACTCTTGCCCACCGTGTTTTCTTCTTAGACTTTTAACTAAGTCTGAGTTCCTTCTTAGATTTTTAACTCTTACCCACCCCATAAACACCTCAAGCACCACGGCCAATGAGCTTCCGTGATGACTAGCCGCCCCATCACTGCCGTAGCATCATATGCATAACTACCTGCATCTCCTGGAGTATTTTGTTCATGTTTCTACAGTAACACTACAGTGTGTTGATTTTACCTATTCCTTTAGAATCCCCAGCACTTCATACACAGCACGGAACATAACAGGTGCTCAAAAAGTTTTCTTTCCGTTTACAAACAAGGCATAAAGTATTGTCCACTTCTCATTAGTTATTTCTGCAGTTTACCTTAGAAGACATCTTCTCTGGAAAACATTTCATTTTCCAACCCATGATAACATTAGTCAATTTGCTCATACTGCTGATTTCATTTTTTGGGTAAAAAGCAAATTCTCAAATAGAGCCCTAAAGATAACATCCTCAACTCTACACAAAGACAGGACAATCTTCAGCATTTCATTTTGGAACAAAATCAAATTACTGAGATAGTTGTTCTACACCATCCTACCCAGAATTTGTAGAAATGAGTTAAAGCCTTAAGTGAGAATAATGTTGAAATGATTTATTTCTGTATTCTTACTTAGCCAAGTATTACCATATATAGTGATGATAGTGGGTAATCAACTGGAGACTGTCTTGTAGTAAACATATCAAAGAGAGAGTAACAGCAAAGAACATATTTATTTTGAAAGTGCTAATTATACAAAAAATTATAAGAAGATTATATTTGAATTACACATTGTTAAACAATCTTTACTAGGACAAGGTATTAGACTATGATGAAAAAACTATTTATTGACATATATGAGATCAGATTTGAGCACTGGAATCCTTGATCTCTTTTTAATATAAAGGGAAACAAGTCTGAACACTGGAAGACAATGAATAAAGACATTAATCTGAGAGTTTTTATCTCTGGAAAAACAAGTTGTGAGACCTCCGGAAAACTGTTCAGTATGTTTGGCTGTGATTATATGCATCTCCAAAGGCAGTGTTAAGAACAGGGTGTTTTGTTTTGCCTTCTTTTCTTCTCTTTTTCTCTTTTCTCTTCTCTTCTCTTCTCTTCTCTTCTCTTCTCTTCTCTTCTTTTGTTTTTTAACTTTTTACAACCTGAAAGTTCTTTGATTATATTCGTTCTGGGACATGTATGATAGATGAGGAGAAATTCCTTGTGTGATTTTCTTCAATTCAGTAATTTGTCAGCATGTATTTATTGAAGACCTACTGTGTCGTAGGAGCTGATCCAAGTCTTATAGAGACAGCTGACCTAAAAACCTGTAGAATCTAGTTGTGTCACTGTGAAATAATGGTGGGATAAAACAAAATCATATGTCATGGGACTGTTAACCCAGAATCCTCTGGCCTCTTAAAGGATAATTGCCTGTCTTCCTGAAAACATTTTCAAATTCCCCATCCCATTAGGACATGTCTCCTTTCTTTACTCCTTAGAGAACCAAAATTTGCATACAGCCTTTTAACAAACAATACCTGTCACAAATTGCCCCTGAAACAAAGATTTCCAGCCAACTCAGTTTACCAAACCCTGCCTTCCACAGACACTAGCATGTTTTCTAGAAAAAATAAGTTAAACAGTGAGGATAACAAAATCGTAGCAATTTTTAAATCGGCTACTGCGTGATTTGTTTTGGATCAGCTGTAAAAATAATGTCAGAGATATTCATTTCATTGTCTTCCTTGTGCAAATACAAATACAAATACAAAAATCTCCGTAAACATAGTATACCTATTTGGACTCTGTGTTGGGGGGGAAAAAAAAGAAGAAGAAGAAGAAGAAGAAGAAGAAGAAGAAGGAAAAAGAAAAGTGAAAGAGACAGACATTGGAAAAAAATGTGTCCAGACACTCAAGTGGTTTAAAGACAATGAATGCATGTTGTTTGTTTTGACTGTTTGTTTATTTCTTAGGAAGTAAGAATTATTATTTATCTGTATATTACATACTTTCCAAAGGTCTCTAGTTTGCAACTATGATTCTCCTTTGTAACTTAGGACAATTACATAGTTATAAAAAGTACTGGTCAAGCATCTGTGCCCACGTTCTGACTATGCCATAACTTGCTCTGTGACCTTGGGCTCACCAATTTCACTCAGTTTCCAGTTTTTAGTTTCTTCATCGCTTAAACAAGAGGATTAAATGAGCTCAGTTATTCTTTCTAGCTCTAAACTTTTACCATTCTGTTTCAGTGGTTTTGAATTTTCTTTGAACCCAGAAGTAAACAGATGTGAATTTTAGAATTAAACAAAAAGCTAAAACAAGCAAAACAACCACAACAAAAACCCAGCAAAATATATGTACATGTATTATGATCATTTCATGTCATCATAATCTTAATAGGTTATTAATTTAAGGTTTGGAGCAAAAATTAAAAGATCTTCAACACTGTTAGTGGAAATCGATATAATGTTTTATTTTTGAGGCTGCAGTAATACTCCTCCCCTAGTATGTATTTCATTTGAGGTTTTTTGCTATCTACTTACAGCTTTATAAAATTACAGTGTTGACAGCAGTCCCTCCTAAAGACAGTGTATACATGGATAGTTTACTCTTGTAGGGAGATTTAAGTTCGGTTCTAGACTTCTGACTTAAAAAAATTAGAAGCTATATGCATGGTACTAAATTGTTCAGCTCAAGTATAAAACAATGGGTTTATTACCAATGTTTGAACAGATTCTAATCCTTATCACTGTATTATTTTAAAATTTATCAGATCCTCTGGTTTGACAGGGTTAGTTCTAGTTTTCAAAGTCTTGGACCAGATGTCTGTGTGTCTTAGGGATACCCCAGGTATTCTGTAGTCCAAAGCCAGGGGAGTCTTCATTTAACAAATTATGTAATCATGGAATCTCTTCCTTCATTCAGTTCTTCATTGGTTACTGCAGTTTTCTTCTTTAGAAGGAGGCTTGAGGCAAACCTGACTGAGTCTCCTGGATACAAAGTCCATGTTGAATAGGCATTTTTTCAGTTGCTTTATTTGAGTAGAATTGACATAATTAGTTTCAGGTGTACAACCTAGTGATTCAGCTTCTCTATACAGTATGCTGTGTTCACAGGCGGAGCTCCCATCTGTCACCATACAACGCTATTACAATACTGTTGACTATACTCCCTGTGCTGTACCTTTCATCCCATGATTTATTCACTCTGCCATTGGAAGCCTGTGTCTCCCACTCCCCTTCACCCATTTTGCCCACCACCCACCCCCCCTTTCCCTCTGACAACCATCAGGTTGTCCTCTGTATTTATAGGTCTGATTCTGCTTTTCATTTGTTTGTTTTGAATATACATTTTTTAAAAGTTAATATTATGCAGCTCGCGCGCGCGCGCGCGCGTGTGTGTGTGTGTAGCATAGTGAAAACATTGCCATACTGGTATCTGAAGAGCAAGGATCTATTAATTATACATTTCTGCCTTGGGTGAATATTTTTTTCTTTAAGTCAACATATTCTACATAGGCTTTTAGAAGATATTTGTGCCTCTCTGTTTTTTAGAATACTGGTTTCATCATGTATGATATTTTTTATACCTGACTACACTGAAAAATAGGACATTTTAAATGTTTCATTAGTGAATATTTGAGAGATGAGAATGCAATGATGCCTATCCAAAGGGGTGTGGTCAGTCTGATTTCAAAGTTGTAAGAAGTGGTGACCCAATTAAAAAGACATTGCACTTTAAATATTAAATGTTTTGTGCAAATTTTCCTAATTTGTTAAACATATCATTTTTTTAAAATAATGAAATTGCATGTGGAACTTTGGAAGCACAAACTGTAAAATAATTTTACTATTGGTCTCATGGTAATTTTGTTAATAAGATCACTTCCTTTAAAAAATTTCATCATCTTAATCTCATAAAAATATAATTTTATAGTATCCTATAAAAGTTACTCATACTGTACTTTCTTAATAAAAGAAACCTATAAATTTATGGAGTTTCATTCTTATATTAACCATTATTTTATTATTTTTCTGATACTTATTGATTTCGGTATTTCTTGATATGGATTAACTTGTCAAAATACTGTCTTTGCTTGACTACTGGGTTTTGCCAAGTTTGGGCTTGCTGTTCTAATAGCTATATCAATATACGAAGACTTCACTCATTTTTCAGATTAAAGGGCTTATGTCAGATGTGTGTTTCCTTCATCTACAAATAAGATAGCATTCTGGTAGAGGTGGAAATTATGTAAAGCCGTTGGTCGGGCAGTTTGACTTATTGTATAATGGTACTATGTTTATATGATAGATTTGAGAGAAATGGACCAGATAATCCAAAACTCACTTAGAGTGCAGCAGTCTGAGACAGTCTCTGTTTCTACATTCATATACTAGCAAAATGGTACTGCAAGCCGTTTCCAACCACCTAAATGGACTGATAATTCACTTACTCAAAATTCATTCAATAATTATTTATTGAGCCTATACTCAATGCCAGAAAGAATTCTAGGCAATGGATAGAGAGTGGTAAGCACACATAGTCCCCGCCGTCATGGAAAGCGAAGTTCAAAGAGAAGCCTCACAACAAAGAAACTAATAGGTGTATGATTAGAACTTGTGATAGATCAAAAAGAGAGCAAAAAATGGTCGTGGACATGAGCGTGGTGACTTATTGGAAATGTGTGTGTGAAGGCACGAGGGAAAGAGAATGACGCATCGGTGAAGTGAAAGGAAGGCAGGTGCCATGAGAAGATGGCGGGAGGAAGAGGAGCACAGATCATGGCCACAGAGAAGCAGGCAGAGCCGCTCGTGCAGAGACAGACAGGAGTTGCAGCTTTTCCCAGATGTGATGAGAGTCCATCAAAAGGCTTTGAACGGCAGTGTGACACAATGTTAAAGTTCACTCTGGCATTTTGTTGAGAATAGTTTAAAGCAAGGCAAGAATACAAGGGGAAGATGTGTAGGGAAACGCTGTAATCCAGGAAAAAGTGATGGTGGTTGAGATGAGTAGGTAGAAGCACAGAAAGTGGACACATTGGAGGCAAGTTTTCGAATTTTAATTCACAAAGCTTTGCTGATGTTTGATGTAGGAGCGACAGAAAGGGGGACGTAAAGAATAACTTCCGATTTTCTGAGATGAGTGACCCGATAGATTGTGGTGCCATTAACTGATATGAGATTGAACAGGAGAGTAAGAAGGTTAGGGAGTAAACTCACTCCCTTTGTGATGCCTCTGATACATCCAAGTGGATATGTCAAGAAGCAGTTAGATATGCACGTCTGCCACTCTCAGTGGAAGACTGAACCAGTGAAAGAAGCCTGGAGCCATCCTGACAGAACCAAGGACTGAACCCTGAGAACTTCAACACTTCACAGGTAGGGCAGTTCAGGTGGGGACAGGAAACAGTTGAGTTAGATGGTCCAGGGCTGGAATGTTATTCAGAAACCAGACTCCTTAAAATTTTCCTTTGTCATCCTCTTGTGTTCAGAGATGCCTGTTCCAGGTCTCACCATCATAGGTTCATTTTAGGAATGAGGCCGGGAGTGACCGAAAAGCAAGAGTAGTGCATGTCTTTTCCCTTTCAGGACTTAGCCCAGATAATGCACTTCCATGGAGCTTAGTCTCACCCCCCCCCCCACCCCATTAAATGAGCCTGGAAAATGGTGTCTTTAGCTGGGTGGCTCTATGTCAAGACAGAAATTCCTGTTGCTATAAAAGAGGAAGATCACAGATTCGGGGGGAACAGGGTGCAGTAGGTTAATGACTTCATCAGGAAGCCTGATTCTTTACTTTTTTTTCCCTCGGAGACTGGGATAGTTTCCCTTCCAGAAGCAGATGGCCACATGAAGGAGAGAGGATACCGGAACAAAATAAGAGTTGTGATAGGAAGGAAGAAAGGGGAAAGGGCTGTTGACCAGACACCCACAACTTTCAGCTGTAATCCTCAAGGTGGATGCAAGCTTTCTGCTCTGGCCAAACTCAACAATTCATTCATTATTCTGTGAATGCTTTTTGCACTTACTCATACTGGTGCAAGCCTTTGCTTTCGCTCTGCGTAGAAAGGTTCTTCTCTTTCTTTCAGGCTAACTTGAATCTGTGCTTCCTCCAAAGATTAACTTTTCCATAAATCTCAGTGTACTCATATAACAGTGATATATTATCCTAATTCTGTGCCAATATGTTTAATATCAGGCATAGAGAGACCTGACTTGCCAATTACATTTTGATGAATAAATACAATTTCTTGAGGATAAAGCTGCCTTTATTCTTTGTTTCTCCAGAGTTTGTTTTAGAATGTCTTGACTGATTAAAAAGAACTTACTGTTATTTATCTAGGTTAAATACAATTGGACCTGGAGACAGATGAAGGAACTCATGTTCTTTGCAGGTCCCTCTCCTCCTGTGAGCCTGTAATCTCTTAAAAGATGTTTTATTCATAAAACAATGAGGAATACATTGTAATACTTTAATTCAAAATAAATTAACAAAGTAAAATAAAGTGAACTCAGGTTTTATTACAATAGAAATGATTTTCAAGGTGTTTATATAGTAAGGCTACAATTAATGATTGATATGGTTGTCTAGAAATGTGTAATTGTTGGAAAGATGCAGACCAAATATGCTTGATTATTCTTAATGGAAACTTTGGGCATAATGCAAGAGGTGTAATAAATATCTCTGCATTTAAATATTTCCATAAATAAATGCTTGTTGAAGTAGCACCATCAATATAACATTAGGTTTTCTGGTTGTACAACTATAAAATTAAGTTATATAGTAATGAAATACTAAATTAGTTGCTGAAATTATGATTACTTCTCTGTATAATTTCAGTTTGAACAGGAAAAATGTAAGGCACTGATATATACTCCATGGAGAGTATGCCTTCAACTAAAATTGAAATCTAATTAGTGTGAAAATAAAAGTACTAAAATATTGTTGAGATCAATATTGATGGTAATGCAGAAGAAAACTCTGCCATGATTGTGGAAATAGCTCTGAGAGCCAGGGGTATGAAAAATAGCATTTAAGAAATCAAACTTTCTAAATGAATTTCTTGGCTTGATAAGCAAAAATAAAATTGGGAGCCAAGATGAAAGAAAAAAGATAAAATTCAAGAGGTAATTTGTGATGGGATGGTAATTTATAAATCATTCTAAATAATTTTCCAGTAATTCACAAAATAACCTATACCTAACCTGAAGTTTTCTTTTCTAAACTTTAGAACAAGGCATATTTAATGAGCAGGTCTAAAATCTGTACTAATCTGAAAGTAGATTAAGTATCGCAGACTGGTCTCTCTACAAAAAGTAAGCGGGTGGGAAATCTCAGCTGACTCAGACTAAGAATATGGAACTGGATTTCAAGGTCAAATGAAACTGTCTTTATAGTCATGATCACTTTCTGTGAATTAGATGAAGTCTAAACTCAGGTGTTCTGAAATGATTACACCTACTAAATGGGATTAGGAGATTAGTATATTGTCACTCCGAGTGGAGAAGTGGCTGCATAGACCAAATTTGCCTTTCCTGCACGCTGAATGGACACCCCCCCCCCCAGTGCCCTCCCTTCTGGGCCGTTTCTTCTCTCGGTGCCCTCATTCTTCTTTGAGCTGCTACTGCCAGAGCTGGAATGCTCTTGAGCTTTGTAATTCAAAATGAGGTTGCCTGACCAGCTGCACGAGCATCACTGGGGAACATGTTAGACTTACAGGATCTCAGACTCCACCCCAGACTGAAGAAATCAGAATCTTCATTTTAACCAGATTTTCAAGTGACTTTTATGCACGTGAAAGTTTGAGAACTTTTGTGTACCAGTAGCTCAGGATAATAGTAACAGCAAGCTATTCAGAGAAATGCTCTACTGTTAATCATTATTGGGTATTGTGTGAATGTATTTCAGAGAAAGACTCTGGTTTTTATATAGGGTTCTACAGAACCAAATGTAGTTTTAAAGGAAACACAAAGATTTGATTTGAATTTTATTTAAAACTCTATTTTAACTATTAAGCACTGTAGAGGAAAAAAAAATGAAAGCGCTTTCATAGTGTTTTGAAAACGACCGTTGCACTCAGTTATACTGTCAGAGTAACATTCTTTAGATTTGAAAGAAAATTCCTTCTGCTGTCTCTGTTTAAGTAGTATCCACAAAAGTGGGCTGTGATGAACGAATGTGGTACCATTCACAGTTCTTATGTCCATGAATACCATTTTTCTCAATGCTTTGCAATTAAAATCAAGTATAGAAATAAAAGAGATACTCTGGGTAAAATAAAACTGCAACTGTCATCTATAACACCGGACAGAATTGTTGCATCCATCCAAACAGCCACTCTGGCCTTAGTGTTTGGTTTTATATTAAGTAATTGTTATGCACGTGACTTTCAGATGTTAGCTTTTGTTTATTTTACCTATTGTGGTATAAGTCAGTTTCATTTGAAAAAAAAAAAAAACTGCATTCTGATTCTAAAGCATTTTGGAAAGCATTGCTATAACTGGAAAGTTGTTCCAGTTGAAGGAGTGTCCGATGCCAGGGCTAACTGGGGACAGTGTTCATTGGATGCATCACTGCTGGAACCCTTTGATCAGATCAAGTTGACACCTGCCAACCTCTCTCTTGCACGTTCCTGATCGTGCTCAAATAGTTCTCAAGTAGCCACAGAGGAGCCATTAGGATTCATGTTTGATGCGACTCAAACCTCCAAGCCAGGACCTACTGTAAAACAAACTATATATTTAATAGTTAGTTTACTGGAGCAAGAGTCTGGTTGTAAGACTAAAATCATACATAACACCAATCTGTATTTTCTGCAGTAAAAGAGATGTTTCCTCCAAACTTGCTTCAGTCCCTTGGTGTAACTTCACGGTCATCACATTCCTCCACTGCTTCAGTGGGGTGGCCAGCAGGCCTTTGCTGAGGGTGGACGAGGCACCTGCCATGCTAAGAACCAGAAGATGAAAATCCCTAACTGCAGAGTCTTACAGTTCAGAAGAGATAAGATGCTCAAGCCAATCATTACTAAACAATGTGATAATGGGGAATGGGACCTACACAAATGGTTTTATGGGAGTACAGGAGAAGAAATAAACAGTCAGGAAGTGGGAAATTAGATTAATTCATATGTTGTTTTACTTGGTGACTGGCCTTAACATTTTTTTTTAGTATAGGGATGAAGTATTAGGGTTTAAAATTACATTTGAATCCATTTGACTTGGAAATAAAACATCTCTCCCCATTAGGAACTAAATGCCAGTAATCAGCATGAGGATAATGTCCATTTTAAGAATACAAATTATAAGGAGCAGACATTAAAAAATAAAATATTAAAATCCCATTTAAGTAAAAGATCACTTTTAAAGAAATACTTAATACTGAATGTTAGGAGTATTCACTCAATCTCACTTGATGGTTATATGCTCCTCGTGTGTGTGTGTGTGTGTGTGTGTGTGTAAATACACACCCAGTAGTCTTTTTTATCATTGAGAAGTGGATTGTCTGCTTTGTGCATTACTTAGAGCACATTTAGATTCCAGCCTGGTTTTCGTTTGCAACTCAGTACACTTCTGCACTACTTCCCCCTGAATTAATTGATATAATGAGCTGATGTAAATTACTTTCACTATTAGGCTGAGCTAATATTAACCCACAGCCATTTAGAATGTAAATATACCACACAGAGGCATATATATACTGAATTCCAAACTTAAGTATCACAGATTTTTTTTTAGTTTTCCATAATTTTGGTGTGTCCGTCCCATTGCTTCATCTCAGGTCTGGAGAGTCAGGACTGTGAGTATAAACACCTTCTGCAGAGGCCCGTGCCTGGGCACCTGGGCAGGGGACAGTAGGGCACGATTCGGCCTCCTTGTCATCACTTTCTCACCTTCCCTGCTGGGAACGTTTCCAACATGTTAATTATGAAAATGCAACTCCCCTTTTAAGGGCCTGGGGAAATGCTCTAAACTTTATATTTATTTATATTCTACCTTTATTTATATTCTACCAATAACTACTCTGATATCCATATTTCTCTAGCCTTTCCTATTTCTTTGATGAGTCATCAGATTCTGTCCGGTGTTGTATTTTGTGTGAATCTTGTCCCCCACCTCCCATGGCTAGGTGATCAGGTCTTTGGAGAAGGACCCTCTAGGTAGCCTTGATAACACCACGCCCAAATTCATATGAAATACAAGTGCCTTTTTAGCGTAGAGTGAATTTTCCATCCCCCCCTCCATGATAATCCAACATTATGCCTTTGCTTCTGTTGTATTTTTCCCCCAGGAATGCTCTTCCTTTCAGTTTCTTCTCTTATAATCCTGTCTGTTCACCGAGCCTCTACTTAAAAACTTCATATTGTCCCAAATCTACATATGATCACTCACGTGTAACTCCATTGTGCAATATTTGCCCCTGATTATGGCACTTTTCATTTCCACCTTACATGATAGTTTTCATATATACGGTATATTCACTTTGTCAGCTGTCAGTTCTTGATATCTTATTCATCTTCTGTTTCCCATGGTGTTGTGCGCATAGCAAGTGTTCAGTACATGTTTGTTGCATGACTAAAGGTTTGCAAATTGTTGTAGAGGAATGGCATTCCTACGTAAGAATCGGAGGTACTGTGCCTCGCGGGGGTATGCCTTCCACACCGGATTTAGGCATGACTGATGGTAAATCAAGAATGGGGGACAGCGAATGCTGTCTCTGAAGCAACTCCCATCAAATTTTGCAGCAGTAAGCTACCAGGGCATTCCAAGGGGTCCCATGCCGTGTGGCTCTCTATCAGTCCACTGCCTGTGACCCACTATTAGAGATTCTACTGTTCTACTCTGGGCGACGTTTCCATGTTAGAGAGTTTCTTAGAAAAATCTTGAAATCTTTTGTGAATGTTAATATGTAATAATGCCTTTGTTATCTGCGAGCATCTCTATCGGGATCATAAAGAATCGGATTGTGGGGAAGTTGCAGAGAGGAATTGGTGGGAGGAGTAAGGGGATAGGACCAGGAGGAAGGAAAGAGTCTTCTGTTGAAATAGTAGTGTTTCTGAACAGATTTCAACCTCACTGTTGTGAAGGTCCAGGCAAGTGATGAAATTGTGCCCTGAAGCTGCGGTCCAGATATTCATAGCTCCCATATGTTGCCCCTCTCTTTCCTGCCTATTAATTTTCTAGTTTATGGGCATTTCCTCCAAACCTTTAAACTACTTATCAGATAGGTAAAATTACTCCATTTTTTAAACAAGAAATTGATATTGTGAAAGGTTAAACTACATAGCCACAATTGGCTACGTAGTAAATAGAAAAACAAAGATTTGAACATGAAACCTGCATTTTCCCCTGTGTTATGCTTGATGCCCCTTTGGGAAAGTGGCTTTCATTGGCCAGCTGGGCATATGGGGAGACATACAGAAGATTTAGAAATCTTTTAAGACTAGTATACTCTCATTGCTGTTGCCATGGCATTATTTCAAAAACTCAAATTGCTCTGAAAAACTCAGTGGTACCCTTTTCTGACTCAGTATTGGCCTTGTTAAAGAATAGGATGGGAAACAAGATGGCTAATCTTCCATCTTTCACCAGGAGGAAATTCAGCTAGTGTCTTTGTTTTTGTGCAAAGGCAAAATAAAATGAGTCTGTGATATGTAAATGAGTCTCTCCTCTGTTTGTTAATTTCTGCTGTTTACTCAAAAATGGGAAACACCAGGCTTGTGATACATCATCTTTTTTGCGCTTGGCACCTTCCATCATGGATCGTATTAATCTGCTTAAACTAACAAGGATTAATTGCCTTGGTAAGTCAACCTGGCATTGAAATGATATATTGCCCAGACAGCTTGGAATTTGGCCACTCATAAATCTCATTCGTGTGTTGGTTTATTTCTGTTTGTCTCTTTCTCTGACAGATGTGTGCCCAATCACTGTGAGCATGGTGGGAAGTGCTCGCAAACATGGCACAGCTTCCAGTGCGCTTGTGAGGAGACGGGATACAGTGGGGCCACCTGCCACAACTGTGAGTGCCTATTCGTCTCACCCTGACCTTTAATTATCCAGACCCCAGGTCCTCAACAACCTGGGGAATGCACCGACTAATCACTTGATTCTGGAGAACCCAGATTTTGTTGTTGCTTCCTCAGAATAGTACTGCAGTCATCAAGATATACTCTCTCATGCCTAATGACACAAAAAGAAGGGCCAATATGTCCAATGTTCCGTAAACATAGTTGGGATTGCAATGCTGATCTTGGATTTGCCTCTGTGTGTCTAAGCCACGCCTGGATAGATGGTTTGGGAAATTGTGTTAGTGTAATGTCTCTGACTGGATTCTCATTTATCAGTTCATCAGAGAGACAGAGTGTAATTTGGACATTTAGTGTCTGGACAATAATTGTCTCATGCTCTATCACAATTTTGCCACATTTTTCAAATCAGAAAAAGAAGTTAGAAAGTGGAATAAAGTCTACTAAGTTGTGTATCTAAAATAATAACACAAGAAGGCAAGTTTTTCTAAATATTCAAAGTAAAATGTGGCTTGCAAAGACAACTAATAGAACACAGATGTGCCTTGTTTTACGTAATCACTTTACACTGAAAAGTTGAAGTTTGTATTTTTGTAATTCAAAGAATATATTTAAATGAATGTTAACTCTATAATTGTAACATTAATTTTCCGAAAATGTGTGGCTGTTTACAAAGCCCTTTGGAAACAGATTTGCCATAAAACATATAGTTGAAAGAAGCAGCTCATCTGTCTGTCGTGTGTGTGTGCGTGTGCATGGTGTGTGTGCATGCATGTGTGTGTAGGGAGAGAGGAAGGGGGAGGGAAAGAGAATGAGCTCCAATCTTCGGTCTCCTCCCAGTAGGCTGAAAAACTGAAAATCTAATATTTAATTACACAGACTTCTTTCATTCCACTTCATTTTTAGGAAACAATGACAAAAATATTATCAGAGAAGAGTTCTGGGGATAATAAAACTGCAGGACAGCTCTCTGAGCTTTTGATGTCCTTACTTGTAGCAGTGTACAATAAGAAACTGGAATATAAGACCTCAACAAAGAAAAATGTTTGTAACTTATTTTATTGCACTTACTATTTTGTTTAGAAGCTGTTCAAAAACAAAAGACAAAAACACTCCTTCAAAAATTAACATTAATAGAAAGAGGTACAAGAAAATAAAAACAGGCACTAGATTGATTTTTGGTAAAGTATTCCCATATGGGTACATGAAAAAGTATTTTAATGAATAAAAATGAAATTGATACTGAAATTAGTAGAATAAAGGAGTTATAACTTAAGTTGCCCCATGCCAATCACCTCAAAATGTTAACTTTCAGCCTGTGATATTCATTATATGATAAATGATGTTTGAATTAGGTAACTTTGATAAAACTTCATACCTTCACTCCACCAATATAATTTATACATCGTGCTACAAATACCACCTTTAACCATAAGGGATCTTGTTCCTGAATATGAACATTCTAACTAAAAACAAGGAACAAGAAATTGGTGCTTGTTACAAGGGTTTCCTAACTCAGCGCCCACTTGATACTGAATTGAAAAGCAAACTATTCTTTTTTTTTTTTTAAATAGCTGCTTCCTTCATTTAAATTCACAGAAAAGAAAAGGAGATTTTAAAAATATTAAATTTGTTTTAAATTTGTACATTCTACTGGTTGAATAGTTGAGTTTTATTTTTGTTTTTTAAAGAGTAATAACTCCAACTATTAGAAATGTCCTAAGAGTATTTAGGTTTGGCCTTAGTGGCAATCTCTAAATGTGAAAGAGGGAAATTATCTCCTCCCTGGAGCTCATTCCTACCTGTTTGGTGTTCCACTTTTGTTTCTATAAAAGTAGAATCATTCTTTTTAACATAGAAAGCCTAATCTCTTCTTGTCTTCTCTGAGTGAGGCCAAAATCTTGAAAATCAAGTGTGTGCATAAAGCGAGGTTAGAAGATCATAGGGCATAATTAGAGAAAAGTTTCAGTGACATTATTTGGTTGTGAAAAATATTTATCTTGTAGCTTATTGAAGGGTATATGCTTCCAAATAAACTGAAAGATTTGATATACCTCTTAGTTACTCCCCTAGGTTAGTTAAAAATTGGGAGGGAAGTTCTGGTTCAGCACATAATAATGGGAGAATATATAATATATGCCATTCAGTTTGATATTGAATGAACAATATTGCATTTTTACTTAGTGACCACACTCATAGCAAGAGCATTGAAGTAAAAAGAAACCAGCTTCTGATGCTATCTGTGAGATTATCATGCTGTGCGCCTTTGTAGCAAGTCATTTGACTTCTTTCGGACTTCCTTTATTCCTCTTTGACTAAATGGCTACTGAGTTCTCTTATAGTTCTAAAATCCAATGAGCTGAGACTTCCAATTTGCTCATTCGTGTTCTCTGGTCTTGAATTTTGTTAGCATTATTAAATAGTTTACCTCATTATTCCCTGCAGAGGACCAAGGATCCCTTTTGGAAAAAGGAGTTATGGTAATTTTATAATGGCACTCCTTTAAAAAGGTAAAAAACAGCTAAGTAAAACATAGCATTTGGTGTAACTAAATATTTCGTAGAGCTTCAAACATTACAATTGAGCTACTGTTTCCACACATTTTCTTTTCTTTTTTTTTTTTTTTAAAGATTTTATTTATTTACTTGACAGAGAAAGAGACAGCCAGCGAGAGAGGGAACACAAGCAGGGGGAGTGGGAGAGGAAGAAGCAGGCTCCCAGCGGAGGAGCCTGATGTGGGGCTCGATCCCAGGACTCTGGGATCATGTCCTGAGCCGAAGGCAGACGCTTAACAACTGAGCCACCCAGGCGCCCCCTTCCACACATTTTCTGCTCTGGTCGTGGCTTGCTCAGGGTAAGATAGCTATTTCTCAGGAGACGTGATCATTGAGGCTAGAACCAAGAAGCCCTTTTTTGATAGGTCACACTGCCTGTGTTTGAACTTGGCCTTGTCACTTACTTGTAACCTTGGGTACTTAGCCTCTTGGAACTTCAGGTCTTTCCTGTGTGCAATGGGTGCAGTGACCCTTGTAAAGCTGCCCTGAGATTAAATGAGGTGGCTTATGGAAGACACAGACGAGAGCTTTAGCATATATTAGTATCAGTAAATTTTCACCAATTCATGCCTTTCAGAATAAACATCCTTTGATCTGAACTTCTGTACCAGTAATTGTCCACATCCCACAATCTGTCACTTAATTTCATGCTGCCACTCGTTGTCACTTGCGTGGTAGATTGGGTTTGAAATGAATGAATTCCATAGTTTTCTCTTTTTTCCAGAAGAATTGAAGAGAACTAAAAGTAATCTTGATGTGTCCTAGACCTTTATCTATCTGTTGGTTTGTTTATACATGGAGAATTTATTTTCAAATACATTTTCTGTAGGGTTCAGAAAGTTGTCATTTACAAACCACTCTCCCGAGGAGTCAGGTTGTCCCCCTTTGGATGAGGAAATGCCACAGGGAAGGCCAAAATCTGATCTCAGGAAAGGGCAGGCCAGTTTTTGTTCTCCCAAACACTGAAGAGGTTAGTTTGTGACCAAATGATGCAAATACATTAAATTGTTGCAGATGTTCCATTCTCGATCAATTTCTGACCAGTAACATATTGAAACTTAAAATCGTGTCAAAGAGGGTAGAATGATCGTGTTGAATAGTTTATCTTTTGTTATATTGACTTATCTTTGTCCTCTTAAAAGTATAAGGATGTGTCTTTCTTGTGAGCAAAGCTTCATGTTTATAGTTACAGTCTTTTTTCTCTTCCTGATGCTGTTTAGACAATTGGTCTCCAAATTTACTTGCCAATACTTCAGATGCTCTTTAGGATCTAATTACCATCTCATGTTTTCCACATGTGTTCCTTACACTTCATAATCATGGTGCTCACTTACATAAATTAAATGCAAAAAGCAATCCCTTATCTCCAGGCTTAGTAGACTTTTTTTTTTCCCTCATGCTGCTGGAGCCTATCTTTGAGCTCAGTCATTCTGCATATGATATCAATCTCTTAATTGGAATTGCCCTAAAAATCCCCAGAATATTCTCAATAATATGAAAATTCGTGGCTGTCTTCACAAGCCAGAGGACATTTAACAGATATAAACCATGTTTTGGAGTGGAAATTTATAAGAATTCTTATTAAATACCAAATCTTCATTCTGAGAGAAAATCTTTTTCCAAATTTTGTTATTAAAAAGAGAGATTTTCACCTTGCCCAGATAAATAGACATTACTGTTTCCAGAGGTAGTAAGAGGGGGTAAACTGAATGATCTACACAGATCTCTTCGAATTTAAAAATTGTGTGATTTCTGAGTTCCTAGATACTAAGAAGGTACCGATGTTGCCACACAAATGCAAAGCTAAAATTTTTACTAGCCAGTGTTAGAGGAAAAATTGAAATTGAAAAGGATGGTATTCTACATCTTGTAGTCTGGAGCTATTACTCTGGGTGCATAAATTTGTAAACCATAAATTACACTGCACCTTATTACTGCACACATGAAAAGTGCAGTGGATTTCAATAGCGCACACTATGTTATTTATAATCCATTATACTCATAAGTAATTGAATTCAAAGCATAATTTTTAAAAAGAAATTAATCCTACTTGCTTGTAGTCACATTAACCTAGAGCATAAACACCTAGATTTATTGGCAGTAGGAGATTTGGTGCCTCCATCTGTTTGGAACAACTGCAGACTTAGGCATCAATGAAGACAACTTGGAATTTGAGCGTTGCAACCCTCCCACTCCCCAAAAAAAGTGTTCGCTGTATAGAATCATGTCCTTACAGAATTGAAATCCATCTCTCAGCTATAATTCAACCGGCTTATGAGGACCTACTTAGAATGGCTATGTTTTTAATCTGGTTTTCTGCAATGCTTTTCCTCCCTTTCCCCCTTCTGGTCTCCTTGGCCTCCTTTCAGTTCTTCATGCATGCCCCGTACCCTCGCACTCTTCCCGCTCCCCTGCCATCGTCACCGCCACAGGACTTTTGCACATCCTCCCTCTCTGCTTTGTCTGGTACATTCCTACTCATCCTTCTAATGTCAGTTCAGTAGCCACCTCCTTAAGGAAGCTTTCTGTGACCCTGTAATTAGGTCAAATCCTCTTATTCTAATATACGTCTTAGCACTGGTGATGATTGTGATTTGACATTTATTATTTGCGATTCCTTAATACTATCTGTCTCTTCCCCTGGACTATACTATCTGAGAGGAGACAGTGCCAGGTTCTGTTGACCATTTTATTCCCAGGGCCCGGCCAGCATGTATTATGTGCTCAGTGAATATGCACAGAATCAAACAGTGAATGAGTGGCAGGGAATGTAAAGAGCATCAGTAGCTTTTTAAAAACCAGTGTCCTTTATACAAATTCATGAAGGTAATGAAGCTATGAAGAGGAAATAAGCTAAAGGGACAAAAGGAAACGAGAGGAGGGCAGATAATAGAAGGTGACTTAGTGAAAGGCCAAGAGGGTAGTGATAGTAGTAACAACAGAAACAGCCACAAGAGGTCTAAAGTTCTAAGAAATTATATGGAGGAAGTCAGTATATGAGCGAACAAACCTGCACATTTCCGGTAATCATGAGGAAAGCATTGGGCCGTGCATGTTAAGGCACGTTCATCAAAGTGACTTGTGGGAATATGTAGTCAGAGTCTCAAAGTAAGTTCAACAACAAAATGGCGTCTCAGGTAATGAAGTGCAGTCAGCTCGTGTACTGGCCGGTTGTATGAGCTATTCTAAAATAGGTGTGGGTATGTTTAAATATGGACAAGTAAATGGCAAAGTTTAAACTTGATGCAGATTTGAAGAAGATGAACATAACCCTTGCATTTATCATGTAATATCAACGTATATTCTTGCTATAAGAAACTTACAGAGAGGGAAAGAACTCAGGATTTGAAATTTGATGTTGTGATGTCAGATCCTCAAATCCTCAGGCTGAACAGCCAACCTTCTTTTTCCATTAGCTGAGTTTTCTTAGCCGTAGGACAGGAACTCTCTCGCAAACCTATAAATCCTGTTTCCTCCAACTCTCTTACCATGGTCGTAGGAATTTCACTTACACCTGTGAAGGGTGAAGTCAGTTCTTCCAGCACATGATGCTGCCCACTGATAGCAAGAAAATGAGAAGTATTGGATTTAATCCCCTTCCACCCACCTCCTTTTTTTCCCCTCCTCTGTGCTGTCTTGGCTTTTTGTCATTTAACCTCTCTGAACTTAAGTATCCTCCGGGACATTCAATGAAATATTGCCTCTTAAAGTGCTTTGTAAATTTGGTATCATTTTGTAACTTTTATTGTACCACTGAGTCTTTAAAAACAGGCAGCGAAAGTTTTGTCTGATTAGAAGTAGCTTCAGGTTACAGAGCACTGATATAGTTGATTCTCGAGGAAAAGATCAGAGGGTGTCTCAATATTTAAGCCAATACTCACTGAAAAGATAAAAGGCTTTATTAGCAAATATAATGGCTACACAGGCTGATTTACATTCACAGGGTGAATCTGTTCTTTCTAATCTAGACACAGCACTAAGTAACCAGATTGTGCTTCTTTGTTAGCAAGTGAACAATTACCAGTCTTCCAATTTTACCTCCCTCTCTCATCCTTTGCATTCCTACACAGTGACCTACTTCAGAGGCTCAATGTGTCTCTGTCATTAAGGCCTGGGTCCTTGTCATTAAGGAGTGGCTCAAGGACACAACCACAGAACCATGGGACACATAGGAGCTATACTCCTACCATTGCTTATTCATCTTTTGTCCATTCACCAATATGTTGAGAATGGACTCCATTCTGCATATGGGATAGTTACTGGAATGTGGAGAAGAGAAAGAAGAAGGGGAGGTTGTAGTGTTAATAGCTCCCTCCAAAGAAGTGTTTACTTTCATTAAAAAATAAAAGCCTGTATGGGCGCCTGGGTAGCTCAGTCAGTTAAGTGTCTGACCTCAGCTCAGGTCATGATCTCAGAGTCCTGGGATGGAGCCCCAAGTTGGGCTCCCACCTCAGTGGGGAGTCCGCTTGTCCCTCTGCCTCTCCCCCCACTCATGCGCCCTCCCTCTCGCTCTCTCTCAAATAAATAAATTCTTAAAAAAAATAAAATAAAAGCCCTTATAATCCTAACTCATTTACATATCTTTGGCTTGTTGGGATTGCTAGCTGAGGGTAATTTATACTGTATGCTTACCTCTTACAGTCTAAGTTGCCGCTTTTCATTTTACAAAATATGTAGGAATGTAATTACATGGGAAATTACTTAATATCTTATCACAGATTCCTTGTAATTCTAAGCAGCCGTTTCATCTTTTCAGATTATATCATCAGATTATCTATCTGTTTATTTCTGGGTTTTTTTCTTAGCAGATGGGATGGGGAGAGATGAGAGTGAGGAGGAGTCAGCTCCAGCACGGGGCTCCGTGGGGGAGGTGGTTTTCAGTGGAGCATGAGCCATTAAAGTAACAGTAAGCCCTTGCTCCATTGTGTGTATTCTCTAGATGAGAAGCTTGTGTTCTCACCAACGCTGAAGCATTTGAGGAAAGAGGGAAAGGACAAGTGGTGTCACTTCCTGAAATCACACTTATTTATTAAAAGAAACAATAATCCCAGCAGCTCCTTCACTCCCATTTTCACGGGGCATCTGCAGATAAAGTAAGATGGAGAGACACGGAAAGTGCTACCTTTGTAGAAATGTTGGAAGGGGATTTAGAGGCCATTCTGTCTTTCAGCCGCAACCAAATAAATTACATTGGATTAAAATAGTGCAGGTCATTTGGAGAAACACAGCCCAAGGACCTTTACATTTCTAAGGCAGCCCAAATTTCAAATTAATCCCTTCTTTTTGCCTTGCTTTAGAAAGATGGCTAAGATTAAACTTAGAAAGAAAGGATTTAATTTCAGTTTTACAAAGACTTTTTCAATAGTTTCAAAAATATATGTTTCTCTTTGAATAAAAAGCCTTTGCAAAAAAGTTGATCTGCGAATGCATATTAAAAAGCAGCCTGCCATAGAGATGAGCTGTGAACCTGTGAACTGCACAGAGGCTATAAAATGCCAGAGCTCGGTCTCGAGGGAGTTGACATTATTCATTAAACTCCTCTGTAGTTTGAATACCAGTGACTGTCTCAGCCCAGGTTCAGAGTGAAGAGAAAAAGGAATAGAAGACACCTCTACACCTTCACCAAGTTCGGTGAAGGGTAAGAAGATAGAGGGGAAGCCTGATTATTGGCAGATAAAGAAGGAAACTTCAGAGAATTTTGTATCTACTCAAAAAACAAGAAAGGAGAATTAAAGTTAAATATAGTATGTGCCTCTCCTTTGATCCTTTTAACATCTCCCAAATCAAACGATTTCTTGCTTTCATATTGACATTCGTCACTGTGCCCTTACTCTAAGTCTTTAGCTTTACAAACTCGGAGTATACGATTACCTGTAATTCATAGACGGTCCCGGTTCATTTGATAATATTATATGTCCATTTTGTATGTAGCACACTTTGTGGATGACAGAAATACAGACAAGAGCCTGCTTCCTTATGAAGTAGACTTGCTGGCTTAAAAGGGAAGACAAACAGTCAGGAAGCATTAATACGTTAGTAGAGAGTAGTGTGTTTTTGTGCCAAGCTGGTGTAAAGGCCAGTATGTATAGCATGAGAGGGAAAACAGTGTGGACCAAGGTGGTTAGGGAAGGTTCTCAGGACCAGCTGAACCCTGGCAAAGCTCCTTCCTTGCTTGGTTGGGAATTAAGATTGGAACTGATGGGGGGAATTGGGGAAGGGCAGCAGAGGCAAAATCTGAGGGCAGAAATAAACACGGGCTGTGGAGAAGAATGCTCGTGAAAGGGGCCCACCTTTGGAGCCCACAGACTACCATGGGAATGCTCATTCAGATTTTTACATGCCATATGATCCTGCAGAAGTTTCTAAACCCTTCCTGAGTTCCTGTTTGAGTGGTATGCTGGAGCCAAGATTGTTAAATATTCAGGACTTTTGTGAGCTGCTTGTCAAGGCTTGGTAGCTTGAACCAACTACAGTAGGAGAATATACCCCATGGAAATTAACAAGCCCAACAAATCCAGGCTCTTTTTTGTAAAGCTGGCTTACGAATACCACTGCCCTGATTCCTTAATTACGCAAGAATTATAGATCTGCTTATGCGTACTGCTGTGTAGGATACAGGTAACGTGTAAGATGTCCAGCACGGTTAGAATCAACGCAGATGACGCTCAAGAGATGACAGCTACAGGTTTGAATGTAATATCGTGAAGCGATTGGTCTCATCAGAGGAGCGGCAGGATGTGGAGTTGAGCAGGCAGGCTGAGCCAGCCAGGGGACAGTGGTCCTTCACCACCTCAGCATTCCGATGTGATTCTTCATCACTCATTTTTACCACAAAACAACTTCACTTTTATTCTTTAGGAGGAAAAGTTGAGCTCTTCTCACTATGTGAATCCATAAATGACATTAAAGTCTTCCCTAACAGACAATTGGCTTATGATTACTTCTGAGCTATGGAGGGCTTGTAAGATCCTTAAACAATGTTTAGAGAGCACTTAGGAAGGACCATTAGAGTATGTAGCGTCACATCAACTGTCAACATTTCTTTTACTGAAGGGGACAGAAACGTTTTTTGTTACTAGGTTTGCCTCAACTGTTTAGCTTATAGTATAATCTGATGTAACAACTGATGAATAATTATCTCTGTTAGTATACAAAACTAATTTTAAGATTACTTTGTGATTATTAACCTATATCTAAAGAATGAGCAGCTTTTCTCCTGTCGGGATCTCCTCCCATCTGTGACCCGGCCATGTCAAATTTCTATTCCTTAAATTTAAGACACTTGGTTTGGTTTGCTATACTCTGTAAGAATACAACTACCTGTAATGAATCTAGTGGGGTTTTTTTCACTGTTCACATGACAAAAATCTGAAGAATTAATGATTGGTCTCTGTTTCGTTTTTGTTTTTCCAACATCATGGTGGACAAAGAACTCTCTTCATTTCATTTCTGTTGTTATAACTACATTCTGCTTTTCTTTCCCCTTTCCAAGCCCTCCTGGCAAAAGAAGGTATAGTTCAGATTGTTGGAATCTAGAATGAAAATGTTTTATCTACCCAGATAATCCCTTCGGTTATATTTGTTATAGACGGCTAATTCCACTAAAAGCAAAAGTTTCCCATGGATAGTATAGCAGTTTCCAAAGAGAGTGTTGCTGGTTCACTTTTTTGAGTGTTTTCACGTTTGAGTGCTTTCAAGTTTTAGTAAAATATTTTATTTGAAAATATTTTAACTTAGCCCAGTGCAAGTGAAATTCTATAAATGTATTTGGACTAAAAAATCTAATTTTCACGTAAAGCAAGAGAAAGTTCCAATGACTTGCAGTTCCTTGGTCTCGTTATATAATTGTGTTCCAAAGCTACCGTGGGGGCTCCCGCCTGCAAAATATGCCTAACCTATTCTTGAAAGACCTTTCTTGCCATCACAGATGCCAGCACCAAATGCCAGACAGAATTGGCACCTACAAAATCGCTGTCATTACTCATTAGCAGGCATCAAAATGTCCTAATAATACTTTTTGCCACTATCCAATCCTGTGGAGACATCAATTACACGTGTCTTACTTGCCAAGTCATGTGATCAGCTTTCACTATGCTGGATAAAGCCAAGTGAGACCATCCGGGTAGATTGGATAAAGAAACACCTTGAAGGGTTTGGCTGTGGAAAGAGAAATTCTTTCCATCCATATTACTGCAGTGGAATTCAGAATTCTAGAAAACCCTGTGTGTTCTTGCTACCATATGGCTGTCTGTTGCTCAGTTGCCCTACTTAGAGAACTTTTGAGTATTTAGTGGAAGGCATATTCCTACTCAGAAAATAACCAACATATTAAGACTTCTTTATGGTTTCAGTGACCTAGGTATAGACTTTCTGAATAAATAAGACCTGAATTTTATGGGGCCAGATTGGATACCTGAAGCTAGGTAGATGAAACAGGCTTCGTTAATTCATTGTCCAAGGGATTATTTCTTTCCCTTTGTATAATTCTTTAAATCGAGCTGGCTGAGGCAACGTGAAAGAGAAGAGAGTAATCTAAACTTCTGGAGAGAGAAGATCAGTAATGGAGACTGCCCTGCCTTCTCGCAAAGCAGCAGCTCTGAGAGAGGAGCGTGGAACCGCACTTTTATTAGATGCCCTTGGGAAGGCAGGTCGGAGCGTTCAGACAGCACTACTCGCTTCCTAGTCACTAGTGGGAATATCCACTGCCCTGTGATTCCTGCACCAACTGGGGAGACCTGAGCCATTCTGAAAACCTCCTCTCGTCTCGGCTGGCCATGTGGCCAATGAGCCACGAGGCCAGTCACCCAGAGGATGCGGCAGTGGAACAGAGCCTGGGAGAGGAAGCCGAATCAGTGATGGGTGACGGAAGGGCAGTGATTGCAGATGAGTCCTTATCTCATCTGTGCTGCATCCACTGCTTAGGACATGCTTTCCACCATTACCGGGTGAGATGCAGCATCCGGTCTGTGCTGCAGCTTTCGCTCTGCCTCAGTGCCCTTGCTATTGTGCCACTGCATGGAGGTCATTCTCACGAAGCTCATTTCTACAGCCTAAACTAAGTGTGGGCGCTAGCATGTGTCTTAGAAATAAAAATAATGATACAGAATGATTCACTGGGCAGAAATGATGTGGAAGACAAATATTATTGAGAAGCAATGGAAATGCTATTTGCAATCACAGAAGACTTTATTAATAGAAAACATTGCCCCATACCGCCTACACGTATAGGTTAGATGTTGAAAGAACTCACACATAGTAAAAGGATATTTGTTTAAAGCCCAAGTCCCACTTTCGCTATATAAAAATTTCTAAGGAATTTTGAATCAGGATTCAATTTGCATTCAGCCACTACTTTTTTCTTCTTATCATCACCCTAAGCTTCCCACATACCACCTGTCTTAAGATGAGATAAATGAACACGAGGCCCTAAACTCTACCACAGGTGGTACCTCAGCCGAGGAATGGATTCACTTTGATGCTTGATTAGCATCAATTTCATGTGTGGTAATAAAAAAAAACCAAAAAACAAATTTAATCTGCACAAACTGTAATTTTCATGCTGGGATCATTTAGATTCCAGCAGTCTCTGTATTGATTGGGTTCAAGAAAACTCTTTTCATTGTGCTTTTTTAATGAGGATGCCCAGTGGAAAATCATACTTGAGTCTTGGGGAACTTCTTGCTTTTCAAAAGTGCATTAGATAGAATTTCAGTGGTTGGGAAGATGGGCTTGCTATCTGTAGACTTACAGAACATTAAGAACAGATATACAAAGTTTGAGGAAGAGTAGGGTAGTAGCTATTTTGAAATACTTGCTGATACACTAGTGTGTTAAGATTAGAGACGACACCTAAAAAAGATAAGTAGATGCCCTGGAATGTTGCCTTTTTATAGTCTTCTTATCAGAATATCTGCAGCCACCCCATTTTCCTGAATTTTCTCCCAATTCTCTTTTCCAATATGTGGCTGCCTGCCACTTTTCAACCAAAGAAGGAAGACTTTAGACAGGGATGATGGGCAGAGAGACTACAGAGGTGGCTGTTCTGCGATGTGGCCCTGACAAGTTGATTATATATTAGAAAATGTGGCGGAGAAGCCACATCCCAGTTTCTGACATTAGTCTCTGCGGATGTTCATCACCTGACAGCAGCTGCTCTGGGAGCAAGTTAGGGAGCCTCTGAGAAACACAGAGGTAACACTCACGTGCTCATGGGTGCGTACGAATGCAGACGCCTCCAAGGAGTCTCAGCACCAATTAATTACAATCACCCCATTCTGTAGAGACAACATAAAACCATTTTAAAACACTCTGAAACTTCATAAAGAGGGCACCTTTATTTTAAAATTTGTAGTTCATATCTGTGATATAGTAATACAAATATAGTAAATACAAATACAAAAAAGCATACACCATATGTATAATAGGTAAACTATTACCTTACGAATCAGAAAGGCCCATGTTCAAGGCACCTTTGGTTAGTGGAAATATGTCCTTTGCTACCCTATTTTGGATCTGATTAAATATGCATCACACACACACACACACACACACACACGTACACACACACGTACACACACACACACACACACACACACCCCGAAGCAAACTCCAGCAATTGATCAGAGGCTGACGTTGTACAAGCTAACTTTTTTGACTTGGTTGCTCGTTCATAAAATACTAATGCAATATACAGTTCCCACACAGACTTTCCTCTTCTCCACAAAGTATGGCGACCCAAATGCTGCAAAGCTCGCTGTGGGCTCCTGGCTCAGAAACAGTTCTCTCAGCACTCTCCTGACATTATTAATGGCCCTGATGTACAAACCCAGAATAAAATAGAATTAAAATCCAAAGTTAATTTCAAGCTCCATTAGAAATTAAAGGTGTCGGGAAAGAAATCAATATTTGCCCAATGCAAAATGACTAAATTCAAAGCAATTAATTCTATTATTTTGTAACTTCTAAAAACTATAAAAGACCTCAAACTATAAAATGTTGCCATGCTCACACATACACAATATGTGACTAAAAATAATGTCAATGATTTCTAGAAGCAACATGCAAAAATCTATTTTATTACTTTGTAGCCATACCATGTAGTATACACACTAAAATGTGTGTCTTAAAATAGAGCCAATTATTCTGTATAATCCGTGGCTATTTCCAGCAATTACCAACACTCAGTTGTAAATCTGGGAGGATTTAAGGGACAGAAAACAATGCAAAAGAGCAAAGAGATTTATTTAAATGGAATAGATGTATCCATTTCCTTAATTTTACTTTCTCTTTGTTCCAGTTTCTTTTTAAGTATTGCTGTAGATTAACAAACAAATGAGCCTAAAACACTGTAGTTCTAACTAGTATAAAGTATTTTGAAACCTTAGTGTTGTAGGTCATAAAAGAAATTAAAGTAACAGTCATTAAAAAACTTTCATGTCAGAGGGGCTCCTGGGTGGCTCAGTCGGTTAACCGTCTGCCTTTGGCTCAGGTCATGATCCCAGGGTCCTGGGATCCAGTCCCTCATCAGGCTCCTTGCTCAGCAGGAAGCCTGCTTCTCCTTCTCCCTCTGCTCCTCCCCCTGGTCCTGCTCACTCTCTCCTACTCTCTCTTTCTCTCAAATAAATAAGTAAAATTTTAAAAAAACTTTTTAATATCAGAATCACTGCCATTTCTTCCCTGCCACGCCTTTTGGGGTAAGTCTGAGTTAACAAATGGACCTTTGCATGTCTTGAAAAATCAGAGTCAAATGGATCTGAATCAGACCTTATTCCCTCCCCATGTTGAGAAGAAGCCTCATGAGAACTGGCTCAGGCATCAGTTACCATTTCAGCATCTGGGGTGAACATCTATATAAGATAATATGGGACAAATCATTGCTTTGTTTAGGAAACATCATAAGGCTTCTGATTAAATCTTACTCTTTTTGGGATCAATCAACAGTCAATGTGATTAAGGCTTAATAGCAATAGACACACAGCCAGGCACTGGGGATGTTCCACAAGAGAGAACGGAGCAGTCATTGACAATAGCCTCATTCTTCCAATGGCTAATATTCAACTCCTTGACTTTCGTAAATGTTACCGTTTTTTTTTTTTTTTTTTAAGATTTTGTTTATTCAACAGAGATAGAGACAGCCAGCGAGAGAGGGAACACAAGCAGGGGGAGTGGGAGAGGAAGAAACAGGCTCCCAGCGGAGGAGCCTGATGTGGGGCTCGATCCCATAACACCGGGATCACGCCCTGAGCCGAAGGCAGACACCTAACCGCTGTGCCACCCAGGCTCCCCATGTAAATGTTATCTTTTTAAAAACTCTGTGAGATGTACTTTTTTAAAGGCATGACTTGTCTAAACAAGTGATAGAGAGTTCGGTGTTGGGAGGTGAGCTTCCTGGCCCACCAGCCCCTATTCTGTCTCTGTTGTTGCTCTTCAGGGTTGCCCACTAGCTAGAACAGAAACAAAGGTGTCAGACCAAACTCCCCTCTTGTTCAGCATTTCCTTCCTTCCCATGACATTTCGAAAGAGAGAGGATGCTGGAGTAAGACAGATGGGGTGCCAGCCCCACGCCTGTTACTTCCCGTGTGTGTGTGTGTGTGTGTGTGTGTGTGTGTGTGGTCCAGGGTGATGACTTAACCTCCCTGATCCTCGCTTTCCTCTCTTGTGTAAGAAAAAGAATAATACTTACCTGACAAGGTTTCTTTTTTCTTTTATCTTTTAAGAATTTAAAATGTAGGCAAAGCAGATGTTCATTATGAGGGATATCATGGGCCCACAACTGTAGTCACCATTGGTGTGATCGTGGAGCTCCGCTCCCCGGGTGTCCTTCTCACTCTTCTATAAGACCTGCTCTCAGGAGAGCACCGGGTATCTGTCCAGTGCTCTCAGGTGAACATAAGTCAAATAAGAGAAAGGAAGCAATAAAACGTCAGAAATTAGAATGCGGAGCTGTGGGGGGTGCTGGTAGGAATGGAGTGACAAGTGTTTAAGAACTAGGACTCTTTCTGAACATTTCTTGTAAATGCATCCAAATAGTGTGAAGATGCTCTCTCCTCCTGATGCTGGTGGACCTCTCAACATGGCTGCCATCTTCCCCTTTGAATCTGTTCTCATCAGTGACCTCCACATTGGCCAGTTGATTTTAGTTTATTTAAATGGGGTGTCTGTTTTTGATATCACTTGCTTTCTCCTTACTGCAGTTTTCTTTGTTTTCTCTGGCTCAACTACTTCTTTGTTTTGGTTCAGTTTGATTGACGCCTTTGTTTCTAGTCTGTGTCGTGCCTCACTCTTAAAGGATGGTGCTCCCTAGCTTTGTCCTCAGGCTTCTCTTCTCACTTACATACTACCCCTGAGTGCCTCGAACCGTGTCTTCAGTTTCCATTTATACGGTGAAAATTCCTTCATCTTGTATTGCTAATCCAGAACATTCTGCTGGATCCATTAAACTGTGACCAGCACACAGTAGGGATTTAATAAATATTTGTTGAATGTGTGAACATCTCGGTATCCTACATGTTATATCCATTTCCTCATTCCACCCTGCCTCGCTCTCCCCCCTGTAATACCGATGCACGTAAATGATCCCTTACAAACCCAGTCACTGAAGCAGCAGTCAAAAACCCCCGCATCTGACCGGTCCCCAAGTTCAGCATGTTCTACCTCTGGGATATCATTTGTGTCCCACCTTCCTCTTGGGGGCTACGTCTGAGCCTGGGCTCTCCTCACATCTGAGTAACTGCAGAGACCTTCCCATTCCTGGTTTTAGAACCTTCAGTTTATCCTCTATGTATCTGCTAAACTGAAATTTCAAAAGAGAGAATCTGATGCCATCACTTACGAGGTTAAAACTTTTCAATAATTCTTCAAACCTGTTTATAAAAAATTTGAGTAAGTTACCATCACAGAGTGTTACATGATCTAGTTTCTGTCTGTCTCCCTATTATTCCCTGCATCTCTCTGCCTTTTCTCCAAGCACTTGGAGCACCTTAGAATGTTCTGCACAAGCCTCTGCAGAGAAAGCAGTTCCTCCTCTTCCTCTTCTGGTTAATTAACTTCCACACGTTCTTCACTACTCTGCTGAAGTTTCATTTATTATTGGAGGGGGCATTCTGTCATCCTGAGTCTGATTTAGGACTTCACCCTCTGTGCTCCCACACCATGCTGTACATACGCTATCAAAAAAATAGTAACACAGAGTCACTGGATATTTGCTTCTTGATTTAAAACAAAACAAAACAAAAACCCCACAAGGTCTTCTTTGACTTCTTATACCAAATCAAAGGACAGGACTAATGCAGTAGACACCCAGCAATGCTTGTTATATGATGAATGAGAATTCCATGCATGCCTAAACGGACACTCCCAAGACTACTTATTGGTGGGATGTTTGCCTGAAGGAAAGCAGTGGGCTTGTGCTACACTTTCAGTCTTCTCTTTCCGTGTCTCTTCCCTTTGTTATGCTTTTCCTTTCTAATCTACATCGGATGATATCAGTGTGTTGGGAAATCTTTGGCAGGAGTGGGATTCAGTCACGGGTCATTTTCCCCATCAGTTATACTGTAAGCTAGTTTTGTATCTACTTGTGAAAAGAAAAACGAGGTTCCCAGTTACAGAAATTTTTCGTCAGAAAAACCTCCTGGTCCTTGCTTTCTTCCTTGTAAAGTTAGCCTTTAATATAAAGTTTAATCCTTTCATGCTGCCTAGAATGTGTTCAGAGATTTTCTCTGCAGATTGTTTCATCTGGCAGTTAATTCCTGGGTAACTTCTGGGAACTGAAGGGAAGAAGCATCTGAGCTGCTGTCACTGAACTCAGAGACTACCAGTCAGTCCATCAGTTCTGTGGATATCTGGGTTTTGTTTTTTCTCCAAACCAATGATTCTTAAATTTTAGTTTGAAAATTATCTGAGTAAATCTATAAAGTACAGTTTTCAAGGCACCATTCCAAGAGTTTCTGATTCATAAGATCTGTGATAGGCTCAGGGAATCTGCATTTTAACAAGCTTGACTGGAAGATTCTAGAACATTCTAATAAGATGGCAATTTCAGGGGTCAGTGAATATTCCCTTTCATTCTCTCCATCCAACCAGAAGATGGAGCCTCCCTGAGGTTCTGCTTACTCTAACTCTTTCCTTCCCTTGACTCCATATTCACCAGATTCTGGGAGATAAAAGCCATTATCCAGTGTGGTCTTACAGAGTGAACTCACCATCTGTTCCACCTCAGCCTCACAGTATCATTTCAGTCACTAGCCACACGGGCTCTCCATTACCTTGTGATCCAAGAGTTTAGTCACCTCATCCTCACCAGGACACAGGACATGGCCAAGAAGCAGGCCACTGCAGGGTACACTGCCAACAGACTTCAGAAGGAAAGGGAGTCCTGGAATCCTCATACCCCAGCCATGGGATGGTGGATGCATGAGGATGAGGAGAGTTTACATTTTGAAGCATTCATTCCAAAATCTTTGTTTTAACATTGAACGTATGTTTGAAATAACCACAAGAAAAAATAAAATGTTCTCCCAAGGTGAAATTACGACAGATGTCAATGCAGAAGAGAGAAAAATCTCCAAAAGTTTGATTTAAAAATGACATCCATAGATTTTGAATCATTACTAATTCATAATCCCTAAGCAATCCAACAATTTGTATGCATTTACAGAAGATGCATTAGATGGAATACATGATCTCTGTTAATGTTTGTAAATTTTGTTTTATCACAGCACTTCATTTCCAACATGTTTAAATTTCCTAAGTGTTCCTGTAACATGCTCACAGCTTACAAAATAATAACAAGAGAGGAGGCATTGTCTCCCATTGCGAATCCAGACAAATAGATGGTGAGCTGCTTTGGCTGTGCATACAGACGACTCCAGTCCTTTCTAGTCTTTCACCCCTCTGGCTACCTTTTTCATGTCAGTAACAAAAGGTGGTACATTTAGTACATCCTGAATACCAATCTGGCACTTCTTTGAACCCTACCCAGCACTTTCTCCTTTTATTCTGATCTTCATACACTATTTAAAGAGTGATACCAGTACCAAGAATTCAGAGAGTAATGATTTCCCTCTTTAATTCTACGTTTAAGAAAGGAGTTCTTTCTTCCTCAAGCTGGTTCCTTTTTTTAATGAAAAAGCTAATTATCCTTTAAAGCAACATTTTTTTTGCATTTTGTAATAAAACTAGGAAGTAATTTAGTAACTTTCTAATAGTAAGTTAATGAGTTTTATCCAAGAGCTAGTATCATGTGGTGCATATTTTTTATGTGTACATAATGTTTCTAAACTAAGCCCAGTTGATTTTTTTTTTTTTTTACTTTTATCAGCAAGAAAGAGAGGCTAAAAACAGACTCATAGCTCTCCAATGTGCTTAATAGGAATATTTAACAGCATCCAAACACACTCGGTCACTGTGCACGTGGAAAGCTGTTTGCCACAAAATGACAAGGATCAGACACAAATCACTATGTTAGGTATCAGAAAACCTTGTATTTCTTATGTTCCCGCTGTGCTGGTTGTCCTTGTGCTGGTTGTCCTAACCTATTTTCGTGACCCTTGCATGACCGAAGAATGCTAGTAGGTAGGTCCTGCTGTAGGTATGTAAACCTACCTAAAAGTTTGTTTCTTTGCTTGTCTTTAATCACACCCCGTAGCTTCATGAGGTAGGTAATCACCTTGTCAAAGCATTATAATGGACTGTATTATATTGTAGGAATCTTGACATGAAAGATACAAGTGGGCACATTTTTGAGGGAAGAAATAGCGAGTTGGATGAGGAAAATGATAGGCAGTGGATACCACCTAATGTCCATTATGTCCTAAAACATAGAGCCTATCTGCTGCCATTGCCATGCCCAGAGATCTCAAACAGGTGCACATGTATGTAGCATCAAAATGTCCACACTCCATTTGTAGATGTGATCTTTTGAGATGGGGTTTTCTGGAACTACCAGCGACCACATTTTTTGAAAGAGAGAATTCTGAAATATTTTTTTACAGATCTAACCTTCAGCATGAAATATTCACATCAGCAATGTAAGAAATAGCATCTATGTAGATCCAGAGTTCATACGACCCCCTATGTTACAGTTTTGTCTATTAGTTGAACTAGCTGCAGGATAGATCAGAGTTTCAGATCTATCCCAGAGTCTGGGCATATTCAACTTTAATATTTTTCCTATAACTAAATTTAAAAACTCAAAGCAGGAAGAAAACTTTCATAATACCAAAAAGAGAAATGTTGTATATTAGCTTACTTAAATTTGTTAACCATTAGGAAAGTTAAGATTTTTTTTTCTTTTTTAAAGAATCTTAAATTGAATTTAAATCAGGGTACACCCTTACTCTCCAGAGGCCAATATTTTCAACTTGAATATGACCTTTGGCCAACAATTCCATTTCTGAAATTGTACAGCAAGGAAGTAAGTAGACATATGTACAAAGATTTACATATAATCATCTCAACATAGTTTTGGATAATAAGAAATGGGAGTAAATTTTAATATCCATCAATAGGAATATAGTAAAATAAATGATGATATAATGACATCCTGGGAAACCCCGAACGTCACAAAGCAGTGCCATATTGTTTGACAGAGAAAACATAAAAATCCTACTCTATACCACATACGAAATGAAACTAAAATCAGAACTCATAGTTTAAAAATACACATACATAGGGGTGCCTGGGTGGCTCAGTTGTTAAGCGTCTGCCTTCAGTCCAGGGCGTGATCCCGGGATCCTGGGATCAAGCCCCACATCGGGCTCCCTGCTCCTCTGGGAGCCTGCTTCGTCCTCTCCCACTCCCCCTGCTGTGTTCCCTCTCTCACTGACTGTGTCTCTCTCTGTCAAATAAATAAATAAAATCTTTAAAAAAAATACACATACATAAAGTACAATAAAATATCCAGTGATTTTTACCAGATGGTGGGGTTATGAGTCATTTTAATACTCTTTTTTTTTGTATTTTATGTTTTGTCTTAGTTGTATTTAAATAAACAAACTATTTTTGTAATAAATGAAGAACATTTCCACTTTTTAAATCTTATGGTAAAGAGAAATAAAATAGAAATAAAAAAGACCAAGTATTAAGTCCCTAATTGTATTTGAAATATCTATTTATTTGTACAAATACCTAAATGGATTGTGAACTCCTCAAGGAAAGAGACTGTGTTAATTGTCTTTTTCTCCCTGCAGGGCTCTGCAAAAGGGAGAATAGTAGATGCGTGATAAATATGTTTCGAATAAATGTGTAGCCTCAGTTAAGTAGCTTTCCCTCTCCGAGGCTCATTTTTCTCATCCACAAAATAAACATAAGGTTGTCTACCCACCTCACTGGGGACTGCTGTGAGGCCCAAACTAGACAATACATGTTGCCTATAAAGCACTCCATGCATGCAAAGCAACATTAGTTTTAACCACAGTGGTTACACTAACAGCCACGATGAAGCAAGTTGTGCCTTCCCCCCCAGGGACGGCTCAGGGCAAGATCGTGAGGCCCCCAGAAGGTACCAGCTGCCCACCTGGGCCTGCCTTCTTCACTGTAAGGTTGCCCCTTTTCCTCTGTGCCACGTGTCTTCTTGCTTATCTCCGGCTCTCATCCGGATTTAATCTCGTGACAACTGGAACTCAGGTTTTAATTTGCTCCTACTGGGATTTGCATTCTCACCAGAGAGAAGAAATTAGCAGCCAAGACAATGTCCAGTCATGGGTTTTTCTGTTTTGGGAGACCCCCCAACTCCACCAGGCTTGCTAGCCCTTGTGCGAAGGCCACCCA